>NC_042617.1:374071929-374372286 GCF_901001135.1 Rhinatrema bivittatum
GAAACCATATTTGCATTGACTTTTACAGACATATAGGGGAGACAATTTTTAAACCTATGCAGGTAGTTGAAATGTTGGCAGACACTTTTACTGGCTACACATTCCTTCCCTTTGAAAATTTCCTAGGGAGAAAGTTCCTGCAGAGATTTGCATCTGCTTTCTGTACAGAACCCATTTCCCTGCAGCACAATGCATGTAGTTTTGAAAATGGACAATTTTGGGTGCATGTTGTTGCCTCCCCCGAGTTAACCTCGCTTCTGAGCTGGTTTCACTTGTCCTACAGGTAAATGGCCGTACGTTCTTGCATGAAGGGGGGCAGTTTTCTGACAGCCTATTTACCTGGGTAAATTGTCATTTGCTTGAAAAAATGGCTTTTGAAAATTGCTCTCATACTAATTTATTTATTTATTTATTTTAATAGGAGCTACTCTCGGAATTCCACCCAACATTATCCTTTAACAACATAAATTGAACATGAAATGCAATAAAAATAGGTTCCCATGAGATCACAAGTTCCTATGCATTTCACTTAGGTAAAAACCTGTTTATGTGCGTATTGTGGCTTTCTGAACATTGCTCAGCATTTCTGTAGGTAAAAGTACATGGACTGTGAAAAGTGTGCATGCTGTCTTTCAGCCACTGAGAAAAGGTACATTCCCGGCAGCGGGGGAAGTAACTCTATATATATTAAAGCCATTTTTCCCCTGTAATTTTTTTTCTTTATAGGTCCTTAAACTAGTAGCGCAATAAATTTCAGAGCACCAAAAACATTTGTAGAATGAGAGCATGCCCCAAAGCTCTCTGTAAATTACTGGAACAGAAAAATTAAGCAAATAACTTTCTATTGTTATTGCCCGAACTTTCTGGGGCTAATACAGCCCCATTCATTTCCAGCAGGAAGAAAGGGCCTGAGTCCTACAGGCCAGGGTCTCCACCAGTGGATGCATGCATGTACTGAGGTTTACTGGGAGTGAGGGGGCTGATGGCTCTCATGGAAGTCGAGCTGTATGTGTTACCTCATGTCAGGCTTTATACTTCCTGAGTACTGATTTATCTACCTAATATCATTTCAGACTTGATTTTTTTTTTTATGCCAGCTCTACCGTGACATATTGCTCTTCTACTGGGGGGGGGGGGGGGGTGCCTCTTACTCTTATGAGAGACTGATAAAGGCCCAGAAGCTCTCAAGAGAAATTCAAACCTTGAAATGGGCAAGTTAAATGCAAATAAATGCCAGCTTTTCCATTTTTTAGTAAAAGTTTTATATTTTAAATAAAAATTATATGGTGCCCCTTCAGTTGTGAGAGCAGGAATGATAGGTCTGAGTGCAGGAGTATGAATGCGTGTGTGTATATAGTAGGTGGTGATGGGTAGTGCCATACTGTATGTGGGGAAGGATGTGAGGATGAGAAAAGATTAAGGAGGGGCATAGAGAAATAGAGAAATATGAAGGGACAAAAAGACCACACAGCCAAGTTAGTCTGCCCCTCCACACAACTGCTCCGCTTTGCAAACCTTTTCCCTCCCTTAGAAATCCCCGATGCTTGTACCATGCTTTCTAGAATTCAGATACTGTCCTTGTTTCCACTGGAAAGTTGCTCCACGTGTGCCCAGGCCTTACTTGCCACCATTTTTCCCTGTTTTTCAGCAGTTATTAGGGTTTTGCATTTTTTGGGGGGTCCTCCGGCTTGCTCTATCCCCACCTTTTTGTGGGTTGTGGTTTAGGGGTATCAATTTGCCCCATGAGCAGGCTCAGAGCCATAGGGTTAGGAGATATTGCAAAGTGCATCCCTGACAGACAGATCAAGAGGGGTCCTTCCGATCCCAAGGCTGACTGACCAATTTGGAGAGTCTTTGCCTCTTGCTAAGAAGACTGACCAGAGGGTCTTTGCTGCTTCACAGTGAATTGACCCAGCAGTTGCTGAGTAAGTGAAGAATGAGCCATTTTGAGGAGAGAAGCATTTTGGAAGATTTGGAGGATTACAGAATGTTGGATACTTTGGGACTTTGGATCAGTTACTAAAAGAAGGGGAGTCCCTCCACCCCACCCCCACCCTTGAAGAGCTGCATCTTGGAGTTTTCTTTGCCTGTGTCCAGAAAATAGCAGAGGAGAAGATCTGGATATTATTGATGTTTTTTCGAGAGAGGTTTTTGAAGTTATTTGTTTTGCTACCAAAGGATTTTTCCCCTATCACTCAGCACCTGGTTAATACTGGAACTTGAAAGGGATTATGCTAAACCTAAGGGGGAAGGACTTTATGACGTGGACACTGGCTCAGGTCTGAGAGGGAGAAGGTGAGGCAGCACAGCTTTTGTTGTCATGATTTTCATCTTGCTATTTATGATTTTTTGCTATCTGTTCCTGGCACATCCTTTTTAAGTTGTAGTAAAGTAATTTCAGTTGATCGCCACCATCGGACTCCGAGCCTTATTCCAGTGTGGCTTTCCTGCCAGAAGACATCCTCCGCTGTGAGTATGCTGACCAGTTTGAGCCAGCTGCGGTGTGAGTTAAGGGCAAAGGTGGTGTTACCCATCATAGCGCCAGGGGCCCAGGAAGTTAAACCTCCCCCCACAGGATGAATCCCGGTGTCCCCAGGGGCTTCTGTGATACAGATGTGAGAGTAAGAGAGGTCTGGGACTTTGAGGTACAGCTTAGGGAACTGTGTGACACTCTTAATTCAGGGCACCTCACAAAGGGGGCGTGGGGATGGTTACTCATGCATCCATTACCCTTTCTGAAAAAGATATACTTCCATAGATTACTCTTCGGTCTCTCCCCTTTCCCTCTCATCCTCTGACCCCCTCATTCCAGTTTCCTTTCTGTTGAAAAAGACTTGACTCCTATGCATTGATACCTCTGAGTTATTTAAATGTCTTTATCATATCTCTCCTACCCCGCCTTTCCTCTAAGGAACTCGTTTAGATCTTTAAATCTGTCCTCATATGCTTTACGATGAAGATCACTGACAATTTTAGTAGCCACCCTCTTGACTGATTTCATCCTATTAAGATCTTTTTCAAGGTTCGGTCTCCAGAACTGTACACAGTATTCCAAATGAGGTCTCACCAGGGAATTTATACAGGGGCAATATCACTTCCTTTTTTCTGGTGCCATTCCTTTCCCTATACTCCCAAGTATCTTTCTGGCTTTTACTGTCACTTTATCCACCTGTGTTTCCACCTTGAGATCATCAGATATGATTACCCTAGATCCCGCTCTTGTTTTGTGCATAGAAGAATTTCACTCCTAGACTGTAACACTCCCTTGAGTTTTTGTAGCCCAAATGCATGACTCTGCATTTTTTAGCATTAAATCTTAGTGGCTAGAGTTTAGATCAAGTCTTTGCTTGATCCCTCTTCATGTTTTTCCAAACCTTCCTGACTATCTACCCTTGTTGCAGAATTTGGTATCAGCCACAAAAAGACAAACCTATTCCTGATAATCCTTCTACATGCACTTACAAATATGTTGATAGGAACCGGTCTAAGGACCGATCCTTGCAGGACACCAATAGTCATGCCCCTTTTCCTCTGAATGACCTCCATTTACACTACCTTTGTCACCTCCCACTCAACTAGTTTCTAACCCAGTCGTTCAATTTAGGATCCATTCCAAGTGTACTCATTTATTTATAAATGGTAAGTGAGAGCTTTCGACCGGCTGTACCATATGCAGAGTATGGCAGAGTGTTTTTTAAAAGATGAGCACCATGATCTACTGTAGAAGAAGTGGATCTGTCTCTTCAAAAGCATAGACAAAGAATTCTTTTTTTTTTATTACATTTTTTAAATAGCATGACATAACATGTTATACTTTCTTTTTCCTAAGATATATTACTTAAAGATATGGCTCAACTTGTAAAAGATTGTTTACTGCTAATTTCATAGTGAATAGGGTATCCATTGATAAATCTTCAAATAGAAGACATTATTGGATAGCATAGACAAAGAATTCTGAAATGGAACTCTTTGGGATTTCCATCCTGTTGCTTCTTTCTTCCATGTGAATAAGATATTTGTGTATGGGAAGAAAACAAAATAATTTTGACAGGTTTTCTATGGCTTTTGTAAGATTAGTGTCAAGATAATGACTTTTGCACAAAAGGAAGGATTCACTTCTGAATAAAACAGAAGTAAACAGAACATGTCTATGAGACAACATCTCGCTCAATGATTTTGGCCATGAATAAGATGTTATTTATTTTATTTATTTATTAAAATACTCATAAGCCACATTTTACAAGGTTCTAAATGGTGTAATTCTTTCTTGGTGAGGGCACTGTATTCCAAAGGGCCAGAAAAATATTTATCTCTTGGGACTGTATCCATAGGCATATTTACTATGCTAGTCCCAAGGTATGGGCCCTTTTTATGGGGGAAGGCTAATATTCTAGGCCCAGGCGATGGGGTTATTTTCCTTCCTGTGTGTGGGGCTGTATGATGTCTCTTTCTTTCACTCTGTGTTTGTGCTGCAGGGACCAGATAGGACACAGTGTTGGGTGTTCAAATAAAAATGTAGTTTGATTTCTTCAAAATAAATAAATGTCCAGATAACTTTTCCAAATTACAACTGACGTTTTACTGGTTTCTTTCACAAAACTTCCTTACTGTCTCTCTTTCCAATTAGGTGTCCTTAGACTCAAGATCCTGTGATGAGGCTTATCACTTCTGGCTTGAGTGAATAAACTGCCCCAATAGGGCAGGGAAATCCCAGTAGTAAGGGGATCCCCTGGTCCCAGAAAAATGCTCCCTGAGGTCCAAAAATCCAGACTTCTCCCCAGTCTATGTCTTGTGTCCCAAAGGGTAGAAATCCCAGGGATGAATTTCCATAGATCTTGCTTCTTCTCTCTTGTCTCAAGTACTCCATAACTCCCCTTGATATGAATCTCGCAAGGGGAAAGGTCTGATACTGAAGGAACCAGGCTATAACAGCCCAGGTCCAGTGTGAGGAGTAGAATTAAACCTCCTAAAAAAGAAAAAGACAAAACACTTTCAAAGTCCCCCAAAATTCCTCTTCGATGACACAGTCACTGCAGCCCCTTCACTTCCAGGGAGAGGGACTCACAAGTCTTCTGTTCCCTGACCTCTGGATTTGGGGCATATCCCTCACTAGGGATGGGCCAGGGTACCACCGCCAGTCAAAATCCAAAAATTAGCCAAATTATAACAGAAGCCTCTTCTACAAAACAGGAGCCAAATACTCACAGGCAGGGATCTCCTCTTCACAAAAAAATGCCAAGTTAGGTTGGTAGGTCCTAACTCAGACAGGGAAAACAGAAATAGATCTCACTCCTCAAAAGCTAAATCAAAATGATCACACTTGCGACTTACCTAGCATCGTTTCTGGACTGGGACTAAACCACAGCAATCCCTCCTAGCTGGTTAACTAAAGGGCAGGAATCTAGGGCCATCTAGTGGAGACCAGGTGGTCTCTACAGTTTACATAAAGCATACATTGTTAATAGAAAGACTACTCATCATTACAATAAAAGCCATAACAAAACTGACTCAACAAATAAAAACAGATAAAAATCAACAACATTAAGATGCTTAAGTGATACTAAAAGCCTAGCTAACATAGCTGCCGAAGTTTCTGCCCGTGATGCAGTGCCAGGTGGGGTTATACTTCTTGTCAAACTCTTTCTTCGTATAAGCTGCAGTATCTGTTTCTAGGTTGTACTTTTCCATAGCTTGAGTAACACAGTCCAGAGCATCCTGCTGCATGCCCTCAGACATATCAGCATTCATGATAATAGCTTTCCTAACTGACATTATGACCCTGCATAGTGTTGCTCAGCCCTGTACACACCGCCTCTGCTCCTGTCTTGTTTCTCCTAGTTTTTTATGCTGTTCTGATGTTTCTGCTATTACTACTACTTGTCACTCCCTATAGCACTATTTGGCAAACACAGATGTTAGACACAGGGTGAAAATTATTAGTCCTCCTTTCTGAGCTCACCTGTTTTAAGATGGGACAAACTATCACCCTTTTTAGACTAACTGGCAGCCTGTCCTCCTTCAATGAGCCAGTAAAGATTTTACTAACAAGGTCCCCCAATCCCGATTTCATGGATTCAATAATCCCAGTGGAAGAAGTGTCAAGGGGTCAGAATGCAGATCTAATCCCTACCACAAATATTTCTGCTTCCATAACCAAAATGTGCTGAAAAGCACAATTAAGATAGGGTGATCAGTCGTCATGATTGGGGTAAGCTGATCTAATTTAAATGAGCTTGATAATGAGGGCAGCTCACCTTTAAAGATATACAAATAGCAATATCCAACAAAGCTTTTATGGTGGCAATTTTGTCCCTAAAATGATTTGAGAGTTTTTCAATAGCAAGCCCCTGATTCAAAGAAATATGTGTTAGAATATTCACCATATTGGATAAGTTTGGAATAACTTCTTGACCAATTTATTCGGACTGAGATTTTAGCCAAATACAAATCCTTCTTGACTGCTTATGGCTCTATTATACTCTAGAGCAGTGAAGGTGAACTCCAATCCTTGAGTGAGACAATCAGGCCAGGTTTTCAGGATATCCACAATGAATATGCATGAGATAGATTTGCATACAATGGAGGCAGTGCATGCAAATCTTTCTCATGCATATTCATTGTAAATATCCTGAAAACTTGGCCTGTTTGTGGCACTTGAAGACTGGAGTTCACCATCACTGCTTTAGAGCAAAGGATTTATATTTTCCATAGGCTAAATAGTAATAGTGGTAGGGTTTTAGGAGGTAAATAAATGTCATGAGGGTGTATGGTGGGTTGGGTGAAGAGCAGAATGAAGAGTATTATTGGAATTTCTATGATGGTCCTACCTCTTGTATGCCCACTATAATTTTTACTTGCCATGCAGAACAAACATTTGCCTTTACCAAATTTATTTATTTATTTATTTATTTATTTAACATCTCTTTTATACCGATATCCGTTCGCACATCGCATTGGTTCACAATAAAACAAAAACTTTTGGGCGGTGCCCTTATATGTAACAGATAACTTAGTGAACTAGGAAAAATACAATTAACTTTTGGGAGGAGCCCTTACATATAACAAACATCAATGGGTAGATGCAAAGCAATAGAACTGTAACTATAACTATATACATGAGAGTGCACAGTACAAAACTATATACATGATATTATATATATATTATATATATATATAATACATATATATATATAATATATATATGTATATATATATATATGTATATGTATATATTATATATGTATATGTATATATATGTATATATATATATATATATATAATATATATATATATAATATATATATATATATATATATATATATAATATATATATTATATATATATATGTATTATATACATGATATTATATATATATATATATATATATTTATATATAACTATAACTATATACATGAGAGTGCACAGTACAAAATACAAAGTACAAATAATCCTGAATAAACCTTTTCAGAATACGTGGTATTCAGGAAAACTTTGATATCTTGCATCATTTGCCAACTGGAAGCTTTAAATGATGAGACTGAATCAAATCTTTTGAGAATGGAAAGATAGATAGATAGATAGAAAAACAGATCAACAGATTGATATAGATAGATGAAATAAATTAAGTATTTCTTTAATACCCATCTGTTTTGCTTAACATACTCATTGTGATCTGGACCTCCTGAGTTCTGGAATATTTTCTGTTTTTGTATTGGAGCTGCTGTATATTGTTTTATGCATTTTTATTATGTATGTTTATTTTGTTAACTGCCTTGGGCTATGTATTGGCGGTATATACATTTTTTATAAAATGAAATGAAAATGAAAAAAATAATATTTCTCCATTTGGCATTTCATACAAATAAGAGTGTGTAATTATTAAAAACACAAAAACTTGAAACAACTGCTACTGTCTGATTCTTTTCTGTTGAGCTAGTGCAAAGATTTACATTGGCAACCAAAGAAAGTCTATCATGTTGAAATAATTTATTTCTGAATTCATGACCTCTATGAAATCCATCAGCTAATTACTAGTTTTCCAGTCTTTTGTTATCACTTAGATTTTATTTGCTTAAGAAACTTCTATTTTAAACTCAGAATAAATGCAGAATTCAAGGCAGATCACTGAAATTAAGTGGGTTCAAGAGCCAGAAAAGCCAACAGACATAACAAAGGACAGACAGGAAGCAAAATGGTGAGCGGCAACTACACACTGTTATATTTCTGGCTGATCGTACCACTTCATTTCCTTTTGGGGAAACATTTCACTCTACCTGCCTTCTTTTTCTGATGGGAATTGTTATTTCTTGCCTTTTTTTGTGGATAGCGAAGTGAAAAGGTTAGAGAGTTTATGCCTCCAGGCCCGATTGACGTATTCCTCTTGTAGCACAAGGGGCTGATGGAGAGAGAGATGTTGCAGCTGGAGTTGACAAAGCCAAGGGGTCTGTGGGACCTCTGATGGCATTAAAGCATTCACTCAGCCCAGGTACACTTCCACCAGCAAACACATTTAGATCTAAGGCTATTTCTTCTGCAAAGCTTTTGAATATTGCCATCCCTAGATTTGTCTCTATTTTGTGCTTCTGGGTCAAATGCTTATTACATAGGCCCATCTGTGTGTTTTCTGCAGGAGCCAACAGAACTGGCCTTTGGTGAGCTTGAGGCCAATTATTCCAATGGGGGGAACTGCAGTTAAAATTTTGTCAGGGTCAGTGATATTACAACAGAAAATGGTTGAGGACTCTGTTCAAGACTTGGATAAAATTACTCTGGGATCAGCTGGGCAAGCAATTATGGATGTCAGCAGCCAAGTCCTTATTTCTAATTTAGGGCCTGATTCACTAAGGGGTAAATTTTAAAAGCCTGGCATGCACCAAAATTGGGAGATACACAAGTATGTTCAGCCAGCACAGGCCAAGTGAATTTTAAAAGCTGCCTGGTTATGTGTGTGACCTCCCGGTGTGCGCATAAGTAAGAAATCCCAAAAAAGGGTGGGGTGTGGATATGATCTGGGCAGGACATGGGCATTCCTGGACTTTAACATGGAATGTGCTCATAAGTATTTTACACACACACCGAGGTCCCCTTCCTTGTAACTTTACTACTGCTATGGATGACGTGTAAGTAATAAAATAAAAAGAAATCTAGGCTAGGCTTAAAAGGGTGTTTTAAGGGTCGGGGCTGATTGGAGGAAAGGGAGACTATTAAACTAGGGGGGTTGGGAAGTCCTATCCCTTAACTGAGTGAACTGGGAATGAATTGGGAAAACTCCCTTTTGGCATTGGCGCACATCCCTTTTAAAATTCCCCTACTTACACGGTAGAGGTGGCATTTGCATTCACATGCGTGCATCTATATAACATTGTGTACAGATGTATGCGCGTACAGCCTATTTTATACCATGCACACATATATGTGCGTATGTTGTAAAATGTCCATGTCCTTTGGCATGAGCCAGCATATGCGCATACATGTGCGTCCACGTGCCGGTAGCAAATTTACTGTCCCTGGCTTTGTTTTCTCCCATTATGTGTCTATGGGAAAAATGCTTGGTAAACGAGGCCCTTAGATTCTTTGCTGAAATTACTTATCAATTTAAAAAAAATCAAAACTGATGTCAGGCCTCTGCAATGGATAAAGCTGACATGAAATTTCAAATCTATCTCAAAATATTGAGTTTGTGAAAGCTGTTAACGCTGCTGTTAATAAAGGTATAAGGGACCTTTGGTTTCCCCTTACTAAAGGAGTATACTATTAAGCTGGGGAAGTTCAATGACGAAATAAGTGAGAGAGGATTGAGTTTTGCTCTCCCATGTGGGAAGACGCAGGTGGTGTGATCTAGCTGTTTATCATCCCATAGCACAGTCTATCCTTGTTGATTTTTAGTTATCCTTTTAAGGAAGCAGGTTGCTCTCTGTCTCCTGCTTTAATTTTTCCTAATTTATGGGATGGGATTAAGGAAGAGTTCCCATTGAGTCAGTCTTCCATTGACTTGACTATCCAGTCTTTCAAATATTGCTTTGGACTCTTATGACAATTTTTGAGAATTCCCTGTGAGAGCCAATCCCCCTGGTTGCAGTGGATTAGAGCATCCCTGCATTTGAGGCTTGATTTGGGGTAAGGAAGACTTGCAGTGTGCAATATCACCTTCAAAGAATAGAAATTACAGTGACCTGATACAGAGGAAGAATATTTTAGCATTAACTGTCTTTTTGAACCTTTTCCTCTGTTTGGAGGCATAGAAGTTTTATTCCACACTTCCTGCTTCTTGCTTGATTTTTCCCTTTTTCGGTTCATTCTAATATTTTTTCCACTTGGAGCTGATGACCCATGGCACTTGGGCATCAGTTTACCAAACCTTTGCAAAAAGGAAGTCTTTCATCCAGAAAGATACAGAGGTGTTACCAGTTCCATCAAAAGTAAGAGATCCCGGTAAAGTGAACTATTAGTAGAAACAAAGAAGAAAGAGAATAAAGTACCCTTCTGGTGCTGCCTGAAGAGTTAAAGTATGTCTAAAGGATTTTTTTGGAAGAGATTAAATCTTGGATTAAGCTCTGATTAAACATTTGGACTGTATACATTCTAACTACTTTCAGTGGGAAGATTTAAGAATTAAATTAGGAGTTAAAGAAGAATTGGACTACATTCAATCTGCTAGGATATTGGAGAAAGAAATTGGAGAACAAAAGGAATTCAGTGTAAATCTGTGAGCTTCCAGTTGAGAATATAGACTTTGATGAAGAATTGGAGTCACAAGTTTATTATATCTTCTTGCTACCTTATTATTTATTTGCTTGAACCACGAAGAGAGTTTAATTGTAAATAGCATCTAATCAGCTCAGTAAAGAAGCTGGAAACACCATTCTTCTCCTGTGATTTATTTGGATGCAATCACTGTAAACTTATTAGTGCGGTGAACTAAGAAAGGAGACAGGGCTTAATTGCAAAGAAACAGTGTATAAGAGCTATTGTTCATCCCCACTTAGTGAATCCCTTGGATTTAGAGTAAAGCTATCTGGTGGGAGGGAAGGAGTTGTTTAGATACTTTGGTGAAGTTCTGCATAAAGGATCCATCTCTATTTCTTTGTGTGTGCCCATGGCTCCAGTTAAAGGCTCTGTCCCACCCAGGAGTTACAAAGATGATGTGCAATGCAGAGGTAGTGGCAGCCAAAATCAGGACAGAATTTACATGGTGAGGCCAATATTCAGCCATGGGGTGTCCAGCTAAGTTATACTAAATATTCAGCAGTGCACTCCTGCTGCTGAATATACAAGGCTAAGTCAAAGTTAGCTGGAGAAGTATATCTGGCTAACTTTCAAAATACTTTCTTGCAGTCCAAAATTTATACAGCTAATTTAGGCCTGGATATATCAAAATGCACTAAATATCACATGTGATAGAAAAAGGGGCATCTTTTATGGTAATAGGCAGGTTATCACAATTTGTGCTATTACCTATGTGAAGCACTAAGTTACCCCAAATTGTGATACCTTTTTTACACTTTGAGATAAGTACCAGAATTCTGTTATGTCCTACATACAACCACTGGGGGGGGGACCATGTTTACTATCAGGGAAGAGAGAGAGAGAGAACACCTAGCTGTAATGCCCTAACCCTAGATAGGTATTTATATCTCTATGGGAGGCCCACCTAGTAACTCGAGGTGAGGTTTAGGTATTAGTGTAGGGGTTAGGGGCCACGTTGACATTCAAAGTGAGGCATACGAACAAACAGTGCTCTCTTGTGAAGATTTGATGACCCTCGGAGTGAGGAAACTCATTCAAAGATGATATTTGTGCAATGTTCTCTTAACCTAGCTTGACCTAGCTTGATGTTATCCAGGTATAGAGTCCATAGTGGCATAGTGTGGACTCTTGGTTGCAGAGGTGATGACTCCTCCCACGGGGAGGGACCTTGTGGGGAATGACAGCGATAGGCTAGACTCAGAAAGCAGACCCTGAGGGAGAAAGCTTTATTGTACTGCTGTAGATAGATAATGCTTGCACAGGCATGGATAGCACTGTAGACCAGCGAACTTCCAATATGCTCAGACAGTCTCAATGCAGATGATCTCACCCAGATGTAGCAAGGTTGGTAGTGTTCCGCAAAGCGGGATAAGCCAAACCTGAAGGGTGGAATGGAGAGCTGGAGTGTAGACGTACTCACAGAGAAGCAGTGCAGGAATCTTCCTTGGTAGCAGATGAAGAAAAGGACCCAAGGTGCAAGATACCCTTAGCTGGAAAGGCCCTCAAGGAGTGAGTGCCTAGGAGCGCTGAGGAATCCTGTAATGAAAGTAGATAAGACCCCCAAGGAGTGGTTATCTAGGTTAGGTAGTGGAACCCCGAAGGGTAGATAGAAGCGACAGCCCCCGAGGAGCGGGTGCCTAGAGCTTCTGCAGGAGCGAGGAATCCAAGCAAGCAGCTTAGGAGCGGTCAGAGTAGCAAAACCGAAGTCTTTGAACTCAATGAATTGGAGCAGAGCGGAGGCTAAAATACCCAGAGGTACTGACGTCATGCGGTGGGGACGCCCCCGAGGTTCCCGCCATGACGTATTGATAAGCATAGGCAGCGTGCACGCACGCACCGTAGGAGGCCACAAGAAGCAGCATTGAGGATGGGGACGCCCATGCTGTGTTGGAGATGTCATGGGTTTCGGCACTCAGCACCGGAGGCAGCCATCTTACCCATGGAGGAGGAGAAAGGTAGTAAAGAGGTGAAGCAGAGCGGTCGCAGCCATCTGCGACCGACAGATGCAACATGCATCACCTTGCTGTTGTCCACATTAAATTTCATCTGCCATTTGGATGTCCAATCTTCCAGTCTCACAAGGTTCTCCTGTAATTTATCACAATCCACTTGTGATTTAACTACTCTGAATAATTTTGTATCATCTGCTAATTTATTGTATTCCTCACTTGTTGTATCCTTTCCAAATCATTTATAAATATATTGAAAAACATCGGTCCAAGTACAGATCCCTGAGGCACACCACTGTTTATCCTGTTCCACTTAGAAAATCGACCATTTAATCCTACATTTCCTGTCTTTTAACTAGTTTGCAATCCACAAAAGGACACTGCCTCCTATCCCATGACTTTTTAGTTTTCTTAGAAGCCTCTCATGAGGGACTTTGTCAAATGCCTTCTGAAAATCCAAATACACTATATCTACCGGTTCACCTTTATCCACATGTTTATTAACTCCTTAAAAAAAAAAGAAGCAGATTTGTGAGGCAAGACTTCCCTTGGGTAAATCCATGCTGTATTCCATTAAATCATGTCTTTCTATATGCTCTACGATTTTGATCTTTAGAATAGTTTCCACTATTTTTCCTGGCACTAAATAGAGGCTCACTGGTCTACAGTCTCCTGGATCGCCCCCGAAGCCCTTTCTAATATTGGGATTACATTGGCCACCCTCCAGTCTTCAGGTACAATGGATGATTTTATTGATAGGTTGTAAATTTTAACTAATAGATCTGAAATTTCATTTTTGAGTTCTTCAAAACCCTGGGGTGCATACCATCCAGTCCAGGTGATTTGATGCTCCTTAGTTTGTCAATCTGGCCTACTACATCTTCCAGTTTCACAGTGATTTGGTTCAGTTCATCTGACTCATCTCTCTTGAAAACCATTTCCGGAGCTGGTGTCTCCCCAACATTCTCATTAGTAAATATAGAAGCAAAGAATTCATTTAGTCTTTCTGCAATGGCCTTATCTTCCCTAAGAGCCCATTTAACCGCTTGGTCCATATATCTTCAAGTTATGTACAGGGACCTTTTTTCAATAAGTACACATTTGAAATGTCTAAATATCGAGATCGAACACTGAGACTCAGAAATTTGTCTAATTCATTAGTTTGCCTATTAATATAACATTACTTTTGAATTTAATATGTTTGAGTATGTTTTTGGAATTTTGACTATGAAGTTGATATATTGGATTTAGGGACACAAGCCTTTCTCTCTCACTCCCAACTATGGTCTTTTGTTTCTATTAGTAGCTATGGGTCTTATGGTAGTATGTGGAGTTTTGGGAGTGATTGCTGAGCACTGATTGGTAAATACTGCTTATATGTACAACCCCCCTGAAGAGCTGATTAGGCAGAGAAGCTTTGGCTGCTTTGTCTGTCACACCTGTGCTTATCGGATGAGCAGGGAGGTGACTGCATACAAAAAAATGATTTAATTTCAATATAGGAGCTCATGGGGTGGGGGGAGAGTAGCCAGGAGAAATGCTAGCAACTGTTGGAGTATGTTAAATGTTAGGGATGTACATTTGTTTGAAACAAATAAGGAATCCAAGCTGAAAATGGACATTTTTGGTTCAATTTGTTTTAAAGTACATGAATCCCTAATGGTTCAGAACAACCCCAAACTTTTCAGGTATTTTTGTTTCGGAAAATAGTATGCACAATTTTCTGAGACATTTTTTAAAACCTTGATCTCACCACCCTCTGCCATTCCCCTATTACCTTTTTACTCTATGACTCTCCCACCCCCCACCAATATTCAGGTGCCAGAGATCAGTATCATTTTAGTGGTGTCCATATTAAAAGACAGATCAGTATTCAGAGAGTGAAGCGCGGAGCAACAGAAGGAGAGAGGAGGGGACCCCAAGGTGAGCCTATTGTATGCAAAACATTGGGGCCAGATTGTGATTGAAGCCAACGGAAGTGTTACTGAAGAACTTGCTGAAGCTATAGGTAGTCTAAAAATGTATTCTGTGCTTCATCCTCCAGTGACAGCAGGAGAAAACTTGTGGGCAATGATTGTAGAAACAGAATTAGTAGCAGTTGTCTGCACACTGTGTAGATGCGTGTCTTTTTTTCTATAAATTTGTATAACCATATCTGCATAAAGCTGGTGTTATGAAGGAGCACCAGAGCCTCCTGCCACAATACGGGCATAAGTGCTAATTTCAAAAGTCACTGGGGCACTCTTCCATTGTGATGGGTTCATGTGTATCTCCGCCCCCTCACACCTCTTGTTTTAAGATCTGGATGAGAGATTGGTGGGGTTTCCAGCAGTTCCCTAGCTCTTCTTTTGGCCACACGAGTCCTCCCCATGTCCACATGGTCTGCTTCACAGAGTCTGGTCTTCCACACAATGATTCAGTTAATGTAGATGGGCCTTGGGCTTGCAAAGGTTGGTGATAAGGTTAGGCTGGTTCTATAGGATTCTGCAGAATGTAGGGTCTTGCCAGATGCAATAGAAGGGCAAGTACCGCCACCTGCAGCCGTGAAAGCAGTACTGAGTTTTTAAAGGTGGCTTTGACCAGGAGAAACTGTAGCCAGCAGTTTTTATATAGCAGAATTTGTTTGTTTTTTTTCCAGATTTCCTTATTAGTTAGTTTATTTGACTTTCCTAATCACTTTTCTCATATTGGTAAATCAAGGTGTGCTATAGAATAAAAGGACATTGAGTTGTTTAATGGAAATTTTCTAGGGGGGGGGGGGTTTCCATGAACAGGCAAAATAAATAAAAATGCCAACATCGCCCTCAAAGTCTATAAAGGGAGGTGCACAGATGCAGCAGTACTTCTAGCCAGATATATTCCGGCCTGAAGAAAACGTAAATCTTTTTTGTTCTGAGGGCTCTGGCAGACAAAAGGCACAGATGTGTGAGTGACTAATCCTTCGTATGCTGTTTAGTGAGCAGAGTGGAAGACGTTTACAGAAAGGTCCATATTCAGAAACATTTAGCTGGGTAACTCAGAAGTTATCCAGTTAAACGAAGATTTGGACACTTAACCAGTTAAATTCTAGCCAGCTAAGTCAGACTCGGGTGCCGGCTGAAGAGTTTTGGTAGGTATTGCTTGCTGGGTAATATGAAATTATGGGGGTAAATTAATTTCAAGTGTGTGTGTGACTTGATTAAAAGCTAGGAAATGTAAATAATTCCTTTCAGTGTATATAGGTGTGTGTACCTGACTTAAAAGAAAAAAAAAAGACCAGGAAGGTAGATAATTTCCTTCCTAGTGTCTGAGAGGTCGATTTTAAAGGTGTTGCTCGTGCAAAAAATGCCCACAAACGTGCATATATGGGCCACGTGCTAGCAACGCGGATTGTAAAAAGCCACAACATATGCACATACCCATGCGCATGTCAAAAATAAGAGGATGACAAAGGAGAGTGGCATGGGCGGAGCATCAGAATTCCAGGGCAGCCAACAGTTATGCACGTAACTCCTTATTCTAAAACCAGAGACCGCAGCGCGTGTGTAACTTTACAGCTGCTCCAAATGAGGTCCAAGTCTATAGATTGTGATTTTTAGGGCTTACAGGACAGCGTGAGGGGTCTGAGTCAATTGCAGGGTGTGCAGGATGAAGAACCAGAGGGGGTCTTGAAGACTTCGATATCTGAGCAAACTGCTGCAATAATTGAAAAAACTGGGTTGTTCCTCGCACAAGCATGTTTTAGAATCTACCTACATATGCGCATAAAAGTTGGCAAAGGTCCTAGGAAACATGCACAAGGTATGTTTTCTTAAGCAATCTCTTAACAATAGGCTCATACTTACATGTGTGAGGTGTAATTTAGAACATAAGCACGCAAGTGCACACACAATTTAAAATTGCAGCGTATCTCCATTCATGCGCCAATATGTGCATGAATGGGTGCATCTGCACTTGTTTAAAATTAGCTTGTAAGTGTTATGGAGTCTCAGTTTAGTGGACCCTTGGGCTGACCTGCAGGAGACTGGGAAAGAGGTTCAATGTCTCTGGTACACCGCAGGCCGGGAGGCAGATGTTCAGGCAGGACGTAATGGTGCTCTTCACCCTGGAAGCTGGTGCTCCCCCGGGAGGAGCCCGTAGGAGCCCAGCCGCTGGGACTTAGGCGAGCTGATGAACTTGAGACTGGAACGAGCAGGCTGATGAACAGGACTGGGAACTGGAACCAGACTAGAACAGTAGACAGGAACTGTAGCAAGACTCGGATACTGGAACCAGACTAGGACAGTAGACAGGAAATGTAGCAAGACTCGGGTACTAGAACCGGGCAGGAACTGTAGCAGGCAAGCAGGAACGGAGTGAGTTCCAAGGCAGCTCACTCCGGGGCACGGAGCAACAGGGGACCAGTAGGTAAGCCCATTGCAAGGCAAAGACTGAATGTCTGAGGACGGCTTATCAAGGCCGCGGTGTCTGACATCAGGAACTGGGCGGAGTCACCACTGGCGGGAAACGGCCTAGAAAAGCGCCCAAGTGGCGCGCGCATGCGCCTAGAGGCAGGGCATCCATGGGAGGCTTCCCGGTGGCATGGGCCCCGCAGGGACACCGCCGAACAGGCCGCGAACTAGGCCACCCGAAGTGGGAGCAGGTCCAGGAGCACGGAGGTAAGGGTCTGGTCACGGCGCTCGCAGCCAGAACCGTAACAGTAAGTGTGTGCCTTTGATTAAAAAGGAATTCCAGGGAGTTAGATAAGTTCTTTCCCTCCCACCCACGTCAACCCCTACCCACTCTTAAGCTCATTCTTTGATTTTAAAAATCATATCCATATAAGAAGACAAGAGTCATTTCCACACCAAAAATACATTGGGGACTGATCTAGAACAAGGGAATGGCCTAGCTCTTATCAATTAGATTAATTCTCCTCTTGCAGGTCATTGCCAAATTAATATTAAATACATACATGGAGGGCTTCCAGTCTTTTGATTTGAGTGCCACATGTATGATTATTTACCAGTTGATCAAGGTTGTATGTGTGCATCAAGTGCAAAGAGCTCCTGGCTCTCAAAGAACGAGTCCAATCTGGAGACTAGAGTGGCAGATTTGGAAGAGCTGAGACAGACAGAGAAGAATATAGAGGAGACCTTCAGGGACATAGTAGCCAAGTCCCAACTCCAATCTAGCAGTCCCTGTGCTACTTTGGAAGAACAAGGTTACCTGGCCAGAGAGCATTACCCTGGTGTAACAAGAAGTAATCCTGTAGCAAATCCCTGCTCTTCAGGTGATGAATTATCTTCTCACACTGAGGATGTATCTCCAAGGTCTAGTGCCCAGGAGGGTAAGTGTTAGGTCAGCCATCATAGTTGGTGATTCAATTATTAGGAATATAGATAGCTGGGTGGCTGGTAGACGGGAGAATCCCTTGGTAACTTCCTTGTCTGGTACAAAGGTGGTGGACCTCACATGTCACCTAGATTTGATTTTAGACAGTGCTGGGGAGGAGCCAGCTGTCATGGTCCATGTGGGCACCTACAATATAGGAAGGTTTGGGAGGGAGGTTCTGGAAGCCTCATTTAGGCTGCTAGGTAAAAAGTTGAAATCCAGAACCTCCAATGTAGCCTTCTCTGAAGTGTTCCTTGTTCCAAGCATAGGACCCAGAGGCAGGCAGAGCTCTGGAGTCTCGATGTGTGGATGAGACAATGATGCAAGGAAGAGGGCTTTAAGTTTGTTAGGAACTGGGCAACATTTTGTGGAAAGGGAGGTCCTTTTCTGAAAAGATGAGTTCTACCTTAACCAGGGTAGAACCAGCTGCTGGTGCTAAACTTAAAAAAGGAGATATAATAGCTTTTAAACTAGAACATGGGGGAAAGTTGACAGTTGCTCAGCAGCGCATGGTTCAAAGGGAGATATCTTCAATAGAGGAGTTAGGGCATCCCAATAGAGAGGTTCCAATAAAAAGCAATAGTAGCCCACGTCTTATAAGTAAAGAACCACCTGAGTTAAAAGATTCCAATATATCCCTGTCAAGTGATAAGCAGATTGCTAATGCCAAGAAAAAACATACTTTGAAATGTGTGTATGCTAATGCCAGATGTCTAAAAAGTAAGTTAGAATGCTTAGTATTGAATGAAAAGGTAGAAATAATTGGCATCTCAGAGACCTAGCAGAAGAAGGATAACCAATGGGACACTGCTATACCAAACTAGAAGGAGAGGCACATTATGTTAGGGATGGCATAGAGTCCAACTGGATAAAGATCTTGCAAGAGACTAAGTACACAGTAGAATACCTTGTCCACCTGGCCAAAATGAACAGATGTGCAGTGAAATGCTAACAGAGATTAGGAAAGCTAATTAATTTGACAGCTTAATAATAATGGGAGATTTCAATTACCCCACTATTGATTGGGTAAATGTAACAAAAGGACATGCTAGGGAGGCAAAGTTTTGAGATGAAATAAATGCTACATGGAGCAGTTGGTCTGGGAACTGAGGAGAGGGAGATCCATTTTTAGACCTAACTCTTAGTGGGATGCAGGGTTTGGTGTGAGAGGTAACGCTGGTGGGGCAGCTCAGCAACAGCGATCATAGTATTACCAAATATGACTTAATGACTGGGAGGACATTAAGTAAATCTACAGCTCTAGCATTAAACTTTTAAAAGGGAGACTTTGCTAAAATGAGGAAAGAGTTAGAAAAAAATTGAAAGTTGCATTTACAAAGGCTAAAAGTTTACATTAGGCATGGTCATTGATTCAGTTGTGATGAACATACCTGTAGTGGATTCAGTTAGGAATATACCTATTCTTATTGTTGCGCTTCCCGACCGCGATGGTGCCGCGGCCGGGCCTGCTTACCTGGCGTGCCTGTCTACCAGCTCCTCACTTGCGGCCTCCGCCAGCACTGCACATCCGCGATGTCCCCGGGCATCTCCAAGCCCATCAGGGCCTTCCCGTTCGCAGCGCTCCTTGCGTTGGGCCTCGGTGTCCTCCACAGCATTGGCCCCGCCCCCTAGCACGTGCGCGCGGAACTCCCAGACATTTAAAGGGCCAAGCATGAGAAACCCATCCGCGGCGCACCCCGATGACGTCACCTGAGCCCTATATATAAGCAGGGCTCAGACTACTGCTCTTTGCCTTGGCAATCGGGTCGACACCGTTGGTGTGCTAGTTTGCCTCTGATCCAAGTGTCTCCTGTTTCAGTGTCTCCTGTTCCAGCGTCTCCAGTCCCAGCATCTCCTTGTTCCTGTGTCCTTCCCAGGTAGTACCTATCCAGACTGACTTCTTGGTACTGACCTCTGCCTGCTTGACCATTCTACTGTCTGCTGCCTGGAACTGACCACTGCCTGCCTGACCATTCTTCTGTCTGCCACCCGGAACTGACCACTGCCTGCCTGACCATTCTTCTGTCTGCCACCTGGAACCGACCCTCGCTTGCCTCAACTACACAAGGACTGATACTGGTATTGACCTTCGCCTTGTCTAACCTCCTTTGGACTGATACTCTGGCTCTGACCCTTGCGCTTCACTTGGACACTCTCTTCTGCCCCTGGTGACCTTTGGGCCAACGTACTTGGATAACAACCGCGGCTTCCATGAGGCTAGACCTGCAGGCACTGCCTGTCTCTTTCAGAGGACCTCTCTGAACTGTTGCCTTTCCGAGGTCTCCGGAGCTTCCGGTTCAGACCTAGCTTCTCCACTCTGCATCAGCCACGCACCCTTGCTCGTGGTGGGCACACCTCTCCAATACCTATCTGGGAGACCACCAGAGGCCCACCTAAGTCCAGGCGGTCTGGATACCCAAGGGCTTAACCTGCGGAAACCCCGGACTATTATTGATGAAGCTCCAGCTAGCCTCTGTCTCATTGTGTGCTCTCTCTGGGATCGACCAGAGGGCCGTACCAATCCTACACCAGGCCAAGGGTCCACCTTCAGCGCAACACTTATATTAATCTGGGATGTTCTGAGTTAATGAAAGTGAGATCCGTGTTTTCAATCTATTGGAGTATTCATCAATCGAGAACTGAAATATTGATACCGATTTATGCGACTTATCTAGTAAAAGTTTATCGTTTGTGCAGTTTCTTTGTTAATAATCATTTGTGATTTTTGTGATTTAGATAATGTTGAATAAGACAAAGTTTTTCACATTATAAATATATCTATTTGATCATGTACAATCTTATATGAGCACATTTTGGGTATATTTGATTTTGTAATTTTTATTAAGTTTGATTGTTGTGGATATGTTAATTGTGTGGGTATGAGTGAGTATTTAAGAGTGGATGTATATTGGTGCATTATGTACTTTAATTGTGATAAGAATTGTTATGAACAATATTTGTTAGTTGGATATCTATTTATGAGATAAGCTTTTTTCAGACTTTGAACATTGTATATTTTTTGGCACCATTATATGATTTTTGTAATAAAATATATTTGATATTATTTGTATTATATTTGCATTGTGTTATTATATTATCTTTCTCATTTGGTATGTGCAGAAAACCACTGGAGCACCACTTGCACTCAAAATATATCCAACATCCACGACAAGCGCAAGAATAAGTTCAATCCCTGGTCAGGTTTTTTCTGTAACAGTTGGAAGTTTATTCAAGCATCTCCTCAATTTAAACACAGAATCTTGCATGAAAGCCCCCAACACGGACCCGTGTTTCGCCAGTCCGGCTGCTTCAGGGAGGATTAATTTCAACGACGACAATCTGTAATGCACGAAAATAAATGACAACCAGGAACCAAGGGACTAGACGACAGACAAATTACAGCTGGTAGTGCACATGTTATACTAGTGTGAATATATATTATCAACATACCTGTGTCAAAACAGCATACTTTTGCGAAGGAGTGCACCCGAGCTGTCTAATCTCTAGAACTTTAAACGCTGTGTTTTGGCGCGAAAACGTCCGCACCAATGGCTGGCCAGACACCCTACCCAATCAGCATCAGCCTGACATGCTGACGTCATTCACCTTATAAGGAGACTGTAATAGGGGAACCCCTGCTCGCGTCTAAGAAGTGTCAATCGCGCTGCAGCCCACGACTGATTCCTATCTATCTAGCTGTTAAGGGAACCGTATAATCAGCAGGAAACCTACACGAATCAACCATAGGGAACTAAATCGCTGTATTGGTCACAAAAAATGATTCCACTCGAGCTCAGTATTGAGCCCATACGGGGAAACAGTGTTCAGAAGAAAAATCCATTTTTGCTCCCGCCTCAAGAGGGTCAAGGGAAAATCCCCTCCTCTTGCTGGGGGAGTGATCACATCAGTCACAAAAAAATAAAGGTCAGCCACAGTATGAGACATTTCTGACCAATGTGAAACTAATGGAGCACTCTCTCTCATAGTATTGATACTGGATCTGTGTTCAATGATCCTAGTTTTTATGCTGCGTGTTGTTTTACCCACATATAATTTCTTGCAGGGGCAAATGATGACATATATTACCCCAGATTTTATTTTATTATTTTATTTATTAAAGGCTTTTATATACTGACTTTCTTGATACAAATCAAATCAACTCGGTTTACATCGAACTAAGCAGTAACTATAAACCAACCAATCAACAAGAGACAATTTAAAAGGAGCATAAAGTTACATTATAACAAGGATGCCTTAACTGGGAGTAGGAAAAAAGAGAGGGAGAACGAAGATAAAGTACTATATTCAATAGAGTATGGGAGGGAGGCAAGGAGCCGACCTCGTGATAACTTGTAAGCGTGACTTAGCATTTGTTTATTTACATAAGTGATGGAACAATTCTAAGTCAGGCTGTTGGGCTAGAGGCGGGGAAGGCTTGGCAGAACAGCCATGTCTTTAGTTTCTTTTTAAAAGTTAGTAGACAAGTTTCCTGCCTGAGGTCCAGAGGCATGGTGTTCCAGATGGAGGGATCTGTGATAGAGAATGTCCTGTCTCTGATGTTTGAATGGTGTACAATTTTGATTGGAGGTACATGTAAGGATCCCTTGTAGGCATCCCTTAAGGGTCTGGCCGTCGAGTGCAATTTGAGAGGGTGTAGCAGATCAAGAGGGGTCTGATGGTGAATATTTTTGTGGATAATTGTGAGTGATTTATGGAGAATCCTGAAGTTTACTGGGAGCCAGTGAAGATCTTTTAGAATGGGAGAGATATGCGCTCGCCGATTGGTAGATGAGTCACAATCAGAGGTTCCATGTAATGTGTATGTGCGATTGGTACTAGGGTGTGTGAATTGTGTAATTGTGGAAGTGTGGTCACAAACTGAACAGCGGCCACACCAAGCTGCTACATTTTTTTTTGAAGGGGTGAGTGAATAAACGTGGATATTGCTGAACCAGTAAATGTACTATGTTTGGATTTTCAGAAGGCATTTGACAAAGTGCCCCATGAGAGATTTTAAGAAAATTAAAAAGTCACGGAAGAGGAGGCAATGTTCTATTGTGGATTGCAAACTGGTTAAAAGATAGGAAGCAGTGGATAGGACTAAATGGTCAGTTTTATGAGTGGAGAAGAGTAAACAGTGGAGTGCATCAGGGATCTGACTGGGATCAGTGCTTTATAATATACAAGCCGTTAAGCCCGTTAAAACGGGCTACATCCCTCTGTCTCTCACCTCCCCCTCATTCTCTCTCCCCTCACTCTTCACCACCCCCTACCTCCCTCCCTCCCTCACCCACTCCTCCCCACCCTCCCTCTCCTCTCACTCAGTCCCTCCCTCCCACTCAGTCTCACTCCCTCCCCCTCACTCAGTCCCACTCACTCTCACTCAGTCCCACTCCCTCCGTCCTCTCCCTTAGTCCCACTCCCTCCCTCAGTCCCACTCACTCCCTCTCACTCAGTCCCTCCCCCCCACTCTCTCTCTCCGTCCCTCCCTCTCTCTCTCTTCTCCCTCCCTCGCTACTGGCCGCTACCGCCGTCGCCGCTGCTTTTTTCTTTCTGACGCTGGCTCAGACCGACATGCTCGCCCACACATGCGCGGTAGAGCTGGTCTCTACTGCGCATTTGCGGCACATCGGTCAAGCTTCGTTTATCTAGTAAGATGTATAAATGATCCAGAAAAGGGAACAATGAGTGAAGTGATCAAATTTGCAAACAATACAAGTGGATTATGAAAAATAGCAGGAGAATCTTGCAAGAATGGAAAACTGGGTATTTAAATGGCAGATGAAATTCAATGTGGACAAGTGCAAAGTGATGCACATCGGGAAACATAAACCACACTGTATTTACATGTTTGGAGTTACCATCCAGGAAAAGGTCCAATCCCCAGGCCTTGCCCCAGTCATATGATTGGGCAAGGTCAGTTTGGTGCCATTTTGAATAATGATGTTGCCCGGATAGGGTGCTAGGGGGATGCCTTGGCCCCAAAGAGGGATCAGAGATGGCTTTTTTGAGTTTTGGGTGAGTATGGGGATACCGGGGATGTAGGGAGTGGCAGGGGGCCCTGACCCTACATTGGGGGTTGGGCACCACGGAACCCCAAATGATTTTGTTTGACCTTTGGAGAAGGGAGGGGGAAGGGGGTTGATTTTGATTGACCTTTGGGAGAGGGAAGAGTAGGGAGATGGGGGTTAGGAACCGTTAAATGCCCAATGATTTTGATTAACTTTTGGGGAAAGAGGTGGGGTTGGTAGGGATTCCGTTATCATGTGGGTACATTAACCTATTTTTTACTTTTGGGGAGTCGGGACCGCCTCGAGTGATGGCCCCTGGTTGAGCCAAGGGTCAGCCCTGACCCCTGGCTCAACCTTTTCTTTAGCCACAGGACTTTTTTTTTTTCGGTTGCCAGCACTTTAAATGTGAGGTGGAAGCCTCAGGACCCAAAATGGAACCCAGGGCTCCTGCTGACATTTACCACATTTCAAAAAAGTATTGTTATTTTATCGTGGCTCAAAGTACTAGGGTGGGGATATGCGTAATATCACATATATCACACTATATATGCTGTTTAACACATGTTAGAGCACTACTATGGCTTGATGCATTTCCAAGTTAGCCAGCTAAGTCAGGTTGGGCCAAAGAGTGGTCCGTAAATTAGCCGGCTAACTTTAAGATATCAGACTATATTCAATAATGCAGCTGCACTATTGAATATACCTCCTTATATATATATAAGGGTCAGATTCATTAAGGCTCTTCTCCCATTTTGTGTCTATGAGAAAAACCCTTACAGGTAGATTTTAAAAGCATTGCTTGCACAAAAATGGACCCATACATGCATATGTGGGCTGTGCACAAGCAATGCATGAGAGAAAGAGTGAGGCTCTGTTAGAGAGGTAATCTGACATTCTATATATCTTCCACAGTAAGAGGGGTACTTTCAAATCAGGGTGGGTGTTTTTTTTTGAGGGGGGAGCAGTGTTACTTTGTTCTGCCTAAGACATAAGGGCCTGTAGACCCTTGTAACATTGCCTCCCCCCCCCAAAAAAAAAAAAATCCACCCTGAGATGAACGTGCCCCTTTTACAGTGGGATATATATATATAGAATGTCATATTATCTCTCTCTCTCACACACACACACTCTCACAACACTTATGTTAGTAAAGGCTGCACAGATATGTGTGGCAGGGATATTTTATATGATATGTGTGGACTTGAATGCTTATGGGGTGCTTGCGCTCCTTTTAAAATTTATCTATTAGTGAATCTGGCACTAACTTTGCTATCCATACAGTGACTGATTATGGACCTCATCATATCTATAGTTGTTCTTAAGTACCCAAAATCTCTTGGACATCTTTGTTTAAAACACAAATAAAACTTAAAAGGGATCAAGAAATAATGATCCTAATTTCTCCCTTTTAGGAGATTTAGTTTTTTTCCAAACTGATTTGTCCCTGAGGAAATCTGTCAATTTGGGAAACTCTCCAGCTTTGATGAGACAGAACCATCACTTCTGGCTCTTTATCCTACATCATCTCCCTCCTCATTGCTCCTGCTGTCTTCTCTCTCCCTTTTGTCCTTCTTTAAATTAGGTGGTTTATATTTTGTGACTCAGATAATGTGAAGGGAAGTGGGTGTGTGATTCCTTTGTGCTGCGGCATAAATGACGAAGCCTCGAGGGTGAACCCATGAGGCCTACACCGGGAGCTGGCAAACACACTCCTGTAGTGGAACAGTCTGGAGCGTCATCTCTACCAACCACCTCCCCTGCAGGTTCAGCCTTTGGATTCTGGTGGATGGCAGGCCTTGGGTGGGTCTCTAGGGAGGTGAAGATAACTAGAATCCAAACGCACACTAGGGTCAGGGCAGGCAGCAGACTAACAGAGTCAGAAACAGGCCAAGGGAGGGGCAGGTGGCTAGCAAGAGTGGTGAGGTTACAGGCAAGGGGACAGGTCTAGGCAATCATAATGAAGTCCAGATGGCAAGCAATCATGATCAGGTCCAAGCAAGAGATCAAGATCTGGAGACTCAAGTCAAGGGTGGACGAAGACACACTGAAGACACTGGACAAGGCAAGGCTGGACAAGGGAGGCTAGAGAAGACATGGCTGGATGAGGCAAAGTAGAAAGGCAAGGCTGGATTAAGGAACACAGGAGAACAGGAACCAGGAACACATCAGCAACACTTACTGCAAGGCAGGAGACCCGATGTTGAGATGAAGCTTAAATAGCCCAGTTGGACTGACATCATTGGGAGGTGTTTCCTGCCACGGGGCTTATATTATGTGTGCACATGCATGCACCTAAGGGAAGGTAGTACTGTCAGTGGTGGTTGGCAGCTTGAGGGGACGTGGCATTCTTCCACTGCAGTGTTGAACAGCAGAGGGCTGAACACGGCGGTTCGCAGGGCAGTCCCGTGAGCCACCAAACGTAACAGATAAATTTTCCTCTGAATGAGATTTAATTGGTAATAAGTCCTGTTAATATTGTTTTGTCATATTTATTGTTTAAGAATTTTTGGAATTTCTTTGTATGAATTGTATTGTATATGCTGCATTTAATTTGTAACATAGAAAAATAAAACACGATGGCAGAAAAAGACGATCAGTCTTATCCAGTCTGCCCAGCAACACATTTTTTCCTTAGCTCTATAATTCCTTCCTCTCGCTCAGAGATCCTCTCTGCTTGTCCCATGCTTTCTTTAATTCTGATTCTGTCCTTGTCTCCACAACCTCCATAGGGTGGCTGCTCCGTACGTCCACTACCCTTTGTGTGAGAAAATATTTCCTTAGGTTGTTCCTCAGTCTACCCCTTTTCACCATCATCCCATGACCCCTCATTTTTATGAAATTGTATTTCGCTATGCTGTAAACCACTCTAGGCAGTCCTATGGGAATGAAAAGGTGGGATAGATAGATAAGATTAGATTAGATCTTTCTGACCATTCTGTATAATCTCCTGAATGTCCCCCTTTATGGCAGCTGCTATCAGCAAAATTGCTGTACTCTGCCTTGGGCAAGTTTGGGCCTGCTAGGAAAGAATATAAATAATAGATGAAATGAAATATCTAGTGATACTCATGTTCCAGATGCCAAAAAAGTCAGATTATAAATATATAGATACTGATAAAGAGCAGCTTTCACTGGGAATAGCCAGGCTGAGCAGTCTACAAAATTTAACATTGTGTAAATGGCAGAAAAGCTGAAAATATTCATGCCATGACATTTTTTTTTTAATCTCATACTGGAAAAAAAAGACCCTCAAACTGGCTTGAAGGATATGCTGTGCTGCTCCTCAGAGATTTATGCCTGTAAATAAATTATGCACACTTCTAAAATTCACCGACTAGAACCTTAAAAGAAGGGTAGGCATATTACAGAAAGGGGGTGGGGGTGACTTGAATCTGGGCAAGTAGAAAAACCTAGAAACTGGATATAGCCCTAGGGAGTAGAATTTGCCTAATTCAGGAAACATGATTGCACATCCCTAGCAAATAGGGAACAGCTATTTACCCTTTCAAGTAACACTAGGACTAGGGGACACTCTTTAAGCTTTCAGGTACCAGATTTAAAATAAATTGAGGGAAGTACTTTTTCACTCAACACACAATCAAGCTGTGGAATTTGTTGCTGGAGGATATGATTAAGGCAACTAGCATAACTGGGTTTAAAAAGTGTTGGGACAAGTGCATAGAAAAAAAGTCCATACATTTTTATTAGGCAGATAATGGAATGGATTACAACTTGGCTGACTAACAGATGTCAGTGAGTAGTGGTAAATGGAAACTATACTGAAGAGGGGACAGTGATAAGTGGAATTCATAAGAATATAAGAAATTACCATATTGAGTTAGACCAAAAATCCATCAAGCCCAGCATCCTGTTTCCAACAGTGGCCAATCCAAGTTACAAATACCTGGCAAGTACCCAAAACATTAAGTAGATCCCATGCTTCTAAAACTAGTAATAGGAGTGGCTATTCCCTAATGGGTGAATTTTAAAAGCTCTATGTATGCCAAAGCCAGGAGATACGTGCATGACCCAGCCTGGCGTGCACTGCACAGATTTTAAAACCAGCGCGGGTATGCACATATCTCCAAGTAAGCATATAAAAATTTTCTCACCAAAAGAGAAGGCATGTGGGCATGGTCTGAGCGGAGCATGGTTGGGACATGGGCAGACCGGGTCTATTGCATGAATCCAGTATGTAAGTATTTATGCACAGAAGCAAGCACTGGGATCCCCTACCATGTAATTTTGCTTCTGCTTTGGATGGCATGCAAATCATGTAAAAACAAATATATTAGTTAGCGGGGTTTTAAGGGTCAGGGGTAATAGGATGAAAGGGAGACAAGTTAGGAAGGGGTTTAGGAAATCCTCTCCTTTAATGGGGTAAACTGGGATTGGCCAATTGTATTGCCTCACATATCTATTAAAATTCCACCCCACTTAAGTACTGGAAACGGCATTTGTGTGCACTTGCGTGTCAATATAAAATCATGTGCACGTGTACACATGGATAGCCAATTTTATAACATGTGCACATATACACATATGTGTTATAAATTCGGTGCATCCATGTGCATGCACTGGCAAACAAGCATACATGTGTGCATGCACACAGGTCTTAAATTTTACTTCTAAGTCAACTTGATTAATAGCAATTAATGGACTTCTCCAAGAACTTATCCAAAACATTTTAAAATCCAGCTACACTAACTGCCGTAACCACATCCTTGGACACGAAATTCGAGAACTTAATTGTGCACTGAGTGAAAAAGAATTTTCTCTAATTAGTTTTAAATGTACTAATTGTTAACTTTATGGAGTGCCCTCTAGTCCTTCTATTATCCAAAAGAGTAAATAACCGATTCACATTTACCTGTTCTAGACCTCTCTAGATTTTATAGACGTCTATCATATCTCCCCTCAGCCATCTCTTCTCTGAGTTGAACAGCCTAATCTCTTTAGCCTTTCCTCATAGGACAACCATTTCATTCCCCTTTATCATTGTGGTCGCTCTTCTCTGTACCTTCTCCAGTACGACACTTTCTTTTTTGAGATGCAGCGACCAGAATTGTACACAGTACTCAAGGAGCGATACAGAGGCATTATGACATTTTCCATTTTATTCACCATTCCCTTCCTAATAATTCCTAACATTCTGTTTCTTTTAAGACTGCTGTAGCAAACTGAGTTGATGATTTCAATGCATTATCGACTATGACGCTTAGATCTTTTTCCTGGGTGGTAGCTCCTAATATGGAACATAACATCGT
This sequence comes from Rhinatrema bivittatum, assembly GCF_901001135.1. Lineage (NCBI taxonomy): Eukaryota > Metazoa > Chordata > Amphibia > Gymnophiona > Rhinatrematidae > Rhinatrema > Rhinatrema bivittatum. The sequence continues at coordinate 374,101,255 of NC_042617.1, forward strand.
GTATCTACAGAATGCGCTATTTTTCCCTATATGCATCACATTGCAGTTGTCCACATTAAATTTTATCTGTCATTTGGATGCCCAATCTTCCTTTCTCGCAAGATTTAGCCAATTGTACCTCAGGTTGAAGAAAATGGTCTACAAATTGAGCTAAAGGTTCAGTTATGGATCCATTGGCCAAAGTGATGGGTCTACAAGGAGGTTTGAAAAGAAAGAATGCAGAGAAAATGGAAAAACTCAAATAGGAAAAGAAAAGAGAAAGGTTAGAAGAAATAGAAATTTTATACTTACCTGAGAGGGAGTTCTGGAAAAGAGATTTCACCTACACCTGAAAGACACAAAAGAGAACAGAAAGACTCAATTCTTAAGGAATCGCATATATTAAAGGAAAAGTCTGGTTGTTTTAGCAGTTAAAACTTAAAACCATACAGGTAGATTTTAAAAGCATTGCTCGTGCAAAAATACCCACATATATGCGCAAGTGGGCCACACGCGAGCAACACAGATTTTAAAATGCAGCCTAATATGTGCTTAATGTACCCATGCACATGTGAGGAATAAGGAAGCAGGAAAGAGGCAGAGCATGGGTGTTCTGGGGCAGAGCCAAGACTTACGCACATAACCACAAATTTAAAAAGAAAATTTGCACTGCACACACGCTAGATATCCATAAGAACATAAGAAAATGCCATACTGGGTCAGACCAAGGGTCCATCAAGCCCAGCATCCTGTTTCCAACAGTGGCCAATCCAGGCCATAAGAACCTGGCAAGTACCCAAAAACTAAGTCATTCTATGTTACCATTGCTAATGGAGGTGGCTATTCTCTAAGGGGTAGATTTTTAAAAAATGCGCATTCGCGTACTTTTGTTGGCGCACCAGTCGCAAACAAAAGTACGCTGGATTTTAGTAGATACGTGCATAGCCGCGCGTATCTTCTAAAATCCAGGATCGGCGCGCGCAAGGCTGCAGATTTTGGGCAGCCGGCGCGCGGCAAGCCGCGCAGCCTGCCTCCATTCCCTCCGAGGCCGCTCCGAAATCGGAGCGGCCTCGGAGGGAACTCTCTTTCGCCCTCCCCTCACCTTCCCCTCCCTTCCTCTACCTAACCCACCCCCCGGCCCTATCTAAACCCCCCCCCTACCTTTGTCCACGGATTTACGCCTCCCAGAGGGAGAAGTAAATCCACGCGCGCCGAGACGCAACCCAGGGGCGGTTCCGGAGGGCGCAGCCGTACCCCCGGACCGCCCCAGGCCGAAACCACGCCCCTGGGCCCGCCCCCAAAACGCCGCGATCGGCCCCGCCCCCGACACGCTCCCGATACGCTCCCGACAAAAAACCCCGGGACTTACGTGAGTCCCGGGGCTCTGCGCGCGCCGGCAGGCCTATGGAAAATAGGCGCGCCGGCGCGCAAGGCCCTGCTTGCGTAAATCCGGGCGGATTTACGCGAGCAGGGCTTTTAAAATCCGCCCCTAAGTGAACTTAATAGCAGGTAATGGACTTCTCTTCCAAGAACTTATCCAATCCTTTTTTAAACACCGCTATACTAACTGCACTAACCACATCCTCTGGCAACAAATTCCAGAGTTTAATTGTGCGTTGAGTAAAAAAGAACTTTCTCCGATTAGTTTTAAATGTGCCCCATGCTAACTTCATGGAGTGCCCCCTAGTCTGTCCACTATCCGAAAGAGTAAATAACCGATTCACATCTACCCGTTCTAGAACTCTCATGATTTTAAACATCTCTATCATATCCCCCCTCAGCCATCTCTTCTCCAAGCTGAAAAGTCCTAACCTCTTTAGTCTTTCCTCATAGGGGAGCTGTTCCATTCCCCTTATCATTTTGGTAGCCCTTCTCTGTACCTTCTCTATCGCAATTATATCTTTTTTGAGATGCGGTGACCAGAATTGTACACAGTATTCAAGGTGCGGTCTCACCATGGAGCGGTGAGACCGCACCATGTAACTTTACTGCTGCTTCTGATGAGGAGCAAGTCTGTCAATCTCAAGTTTTAGGGTTTATAGGAAAGGGTGAAGGGTCCGGGTCAACTGGGCAGTGTGTACGTTTAAGAACCATTTGAGTCTGAAAGACGTTGCTATTATCTGGGCAAATTGGTGGACAAATTGGAAACCGGGAATGTGCCTCACACATGCATGCTTTAAAATCTGCTTGCACATACACGCGTAAAAGCCCACAAAGTCCTATGGAAGACACACACGTGCTAGGAGTGCTCGAGAAAACTCTTAAAATTAGGCGCATACTTACGTGCCGTTGGTGCATTTTAATACTTATGCCCCTAAGGGTGTGCACAATTAAAAATTCCAGCGTATCCTCGCTTGTGCGCCAATAAGCGCATATATGGGTGCACGCGCACTCTTTTAAAAATCAACCTGATAGTACTTATCCGATAGTATTCATCCAGTTGTTTTCAGAAATCTGTCGTGTTCTGGATGTTTTATTCGAAAATCTGCAGTATCCGAGTAAAGGAAAAGAAAAGAGAGAGAATATTTTTTTATTTATTTTTATTTAACATTTTTCTATACCGAACTTCATGACAAGCTTCATATCAGGCTGGTCTACATCGAACCTAGGGGTTAACTGAATATTGTAGCACAAGTCGATAGAAAATGGTTTACTGATACTCAGAAAAATTGTTGTTTGTTTTAATAAAAGAAGTTGTTCATTTGCATATTACTGAAAAGAAAAATGAATGTTTTGTGTTTAATTTATCCTTGCCTCCCTTCCTTAGATTGAGAGTAATTGTTGGGTGGGTTGTGGACCCTTTTTCCCTCTCTGGGAGACTGAGCTGGGGGGGAAGACATGAGAACTTGCTGCCAAGGTTTGCACATGACCACACACCTTTACACCTAACACCTTGAACACCACAGCTGTGTCCACCCCACAGGAGCTGCAGTTTACACATTGTTGATCTCTTCGTCTCAAATGAAGTTCCTGATCGCTCACTCTACACGATGGTTTGAGCTTATCGATTAAAAAAAAAAACCCAAAACATTATAAATCTTTGAACAATGGGTGCACCAATCTTTGTCATATTGAGACAGCTTTTGTGTTCAATTACTTGTGTATGTAATAATTTTTTTGTTGTACCAATCCACATTAAATGGCATGGACACAAACTGACATACGCTACAAAAGTAGTGGAACTCTTTGTGAAAGATCTCAATTGAAAAATTCTGTGAGTATTAGAATGTTCAAACTGTTTGACTTCCAAAATAACTTGGAAAAATACCGCAGGAGTCACAAAGCGGCAGTAAATAACCTTGCCACTTTCAAACTCCCACAATATTTTTCCACACTGTAAAGAGAAGGTAAAAGCAGAGAATGGAAGCCCCAGGACTGTGGAGCCATCACGCAAATCTCTCTCTCTCTCTCCCTCACACACACACACAACTCTCGCAAAGTAAAAAAAAAAAAGGGGGGTTCCATAAATCCCCATCCCACCCACCCCTGGAGAGCACAGTACTGACAATAAAAAAAATGTTTAAAAAGTTAAGAGGTCTAGCCTTAACCCTGCCCCCAACCTCTCCCTTTTCAGTAAAAGACAAGCCCTCCCTCCACCCCCACAGAGCTTACTCATTAGCCCCTGGTGGTACAGGGGGACCCGGTGGGCTCCCTAAGCTTTGGGCCCAGTGGTGACCATGTTAGAAAAAGGCTCTGGCCAGACTTTTGCCCCTATCACTGAGCTCACTTCTGAATGTGGAGAGTGCAGTGATAAATGAATAATAAGCGCTGGTACCTGTCAACTGTCAAGCCCAAGGCACACTTAGTTTAACAAAAATGTTGAGGCGCACACCAGCCTTCACAGGGCAGGCAGTGTGGACATAGAGGGGACACATATGGCCAAAAGAAAAGCTGAAAGCCCCAGCCTTCCCTCTTCCAAATTTTAAAAGAAAGGGAGAGGGGACAAAGACACACATGAACACGTTACAAAGGACCTGCTCCCTCTATATATAAGTGCAGGAAAAGGGAGAAGTCGGCATGGTGTGGTGCACCTTGGCTGCCACATGTGGCTGCCAGAGTTTGTCCACTACTGCTACTCCCAGTTCGCACAGTAAGTCACGTTCAGTGTGCAGTGCATGCCTTCCCCACCTCACTCAGCCCAGGGATAGAACGGAGCCTGAAAAGTCTCCAGAGGGGTGTGGGGAATTATGAGCTTGCCAGCAGGCCATGTCAGGGGTTAATACTAACTCTGACCTTTACACTGAATACAGCAACACTAGTGCATCTAAATCTCTAGCTTATAATTAAACCTCTCTGCCTAAGGAGAGGATACCTGGCTGTCACGTATTTCTCTAGATTATAATTAACCCTGACTGCCTGAAAGGATAGCTAGTTGTCACGTAGTCAGATGCAAGAAAAAGACAGACACATATATGGTATAGGATTCAGCAGCCAATGAAATGATCTGTACACAACCCCTGAGCCAATGGTCTAATGACACGTCTGTATGCTATGGCTAGGAGAGCCAATGATATAATGACACGTCTGTATGCTATGGAGAGGGGAGCCAATGATGTGATGGCACATTGTATGCTTTGGATGTATGTACAATAAAAAGGGATCCACAGAGTGGTCAGCCCTTCTCTTCTCTTCCCTTCTTGCCATGAATCCTGCCTGATGTGTCTTCATTGCCGCAATAGAGGGGAGGATCAGGAGGGGAACGAGGAGGAGGTGCTGTCTGCTAGAGGTGTGCATCCGTTTTCCACGTATTTGTAATCTGCAACTTATTTTCTCCTATCTGTTAAATACGTGGGGAGGCGAAACGCATCGCGACTCCCCACGTATTTAACAGATTTCTGTTTTATTCGGCCTTCTAAATAAAAATTTAAACCCCCCCACCCTCCTGACCCCCCCCCCCCCCCCAAGACTTACCAAAACTCCCTGGTGGTCCAGCGAGGGGTCTGGGAACTCACTCACACCCTCGGTGCTGGTTTCATCATGGCGCCGATAGCCTTTGTCACAGGAGCTACCAGTGCCATTGGTCAGCCCCTGTCACATGGTCACCGGCGCCATCTTGTGCTCCTACCATTGACAGGGGCTGACCAATGGCACCGGTAGCCCCTGTGACATAGTATGGGCAAAGGCTATCGGCGCCATTTTGAGTCCTGGCATCGGACGGCCGGCGTGCAGGAAGTTGCTCCAGGACCCCCGTTGGACCCACAGGGACTTTTGGCCAGCTTGGGGGGGCATCCTGACCCCCATAAGACTTGCCAAAAGTCCAGCGGGGGTCAGGGAGTGACCTCCTGCACGCTGGCCCTCACTATGTGTGACATAGTGAGGGCAAAGGCAATTGGCGCCATTTTGAGTATTGGCATCGGACGGCGATTTTGAGTATTGGCATCTGATGGCCGGTGTGCAGGAGGTCGCTCCCGGACCCCCGCTGGACTTTTTGCAAGTCTTGTGGGGGTCAGGAGGGCCCCCCCCCAAGCTGGCCAAAAGTCCCTGTGGGTCCAACGGGGGTCCCGGAGCGACCTGCCGTCCGATGCCAGGACTCAAAATGGCGCCGATAGCCTTTGCCCATACTATGTCACAGGGGCTACCGGTGCCATTGGTCAGTCCCTGTCACATGGTAGGAGCACAAGATGGTGCCGATGGCCATGTGACAGGGGCTGACCAATGGCACCGGTAGCCCCTGTGACAAAGGCTATCGGCGCCATGATGAAACCAGCACCGAGGGTGTGAGTGAGTTCCTGGACCCCCCCCCCCCCCCCGCTGGACCACCAGGGAGTTTTGGTAAGTCTTGGGGGGGTCAGGAGGGTGGGGGGTTGTAGTTAATTTTAATTTTAGCTGGGACAGGAATTTAACTCGCCGTAGTAACGTATTGACAGATCGACAACTTATGGAATTCTCCATACTTCCGCATGAAACGGAATTGACCCCCCACGAATACGTATCACGAATGCAACGAAAACTTTTTGGCTGCACATCCCTACTGTCTGCTGCACAAAGCGAAGCACAGCTATCCATGCCCCGAATGCTAACCATTAATTCCCACACTCCTGAAGCTCATGCGATAGGTAGGAAGAAGAGGCATGCACGATTACATACGTGCTCAGAAAGGAGCTCCTACGTGTCTAAGAGCCACCACTGGTGGATCTTTTTGCTGTGAGGTGCAAAGTCAGAGGCCTGGATCTGAGCATCAGGTAGTAGTGACTTTTCCATAGCACGCCTGATTATGTCTGAAGCCACACTGGTTGGGAAACATTGCTTTTGACTGTCTTCTGTTTTCTCACCTGCTTGAAGTTTTCCTCCTTGCTTTGGTTCCCTGTTAAAAAGAAAAGAGAGAAGATCATTTTGGGGTCTTTTGTACGAGATAAGTTTTTATGGGATTTCCGAATGACGGAATTTGACGTCACATCCGGTTACGTAAGTTGCTCTAAAATTGAGATACGTGAGTAGAGTTCTTGACCTAGTGGTGCAGCGCAACAGGCGAGCAGCCCCGTTTCCATTTTTCAGCTTTCGGGGGAAAGAGGTCAAATCTACCGGTTTATAAATGGCTTAAACGTGCGTTTTTGAAAACAATTGTATACATTTCTGACTGGTGTGCATTTAAAAGAAGTACTCTGTTTGTGCCATAAAAGTAACAGATTGGATTTTGAGTTACTTTGTATCTACATGAGTGAATGGACATGGAAGTGAAACAGCTTTGATAATATTCAGTCCCTGAAGAAGCCTTCTTGGAAGGTGAAACGAAGATATCTTTTGTTTAGAAGCAGCTCAACACTTGGACCCAGGACCCATGTTTAGAAATAATTGAAATATTTGGATTTATATGCACAAGTTTATTAACTGAATTCATATTTTCAATTAATGGGGATTTGTAGTTTAAATTGGGAAACATAAGGTCTGTGAATTATTACAACTTATGTATTGTCAACTCAAGAGCAATATGTTGTTTTTAAAAAGGTGTGGATGAATTGTGTGTGTGTGCTAGTTCAGCTTTTAGAGTGTCTATATAGGTGTGTGTGTGTATTTTTGTTAAAATAAACGTTATACACATTGTGGATGTGTTCATCTCTCTATTTTGTGTGTTACATTCAGTAAGCGAGTAATAGGGAGTTATTTATAAATTGTTTACCCTCTGTATCATTTTACCGTGTTGGTTACCATAAAATAGAATGTGACATTCATTCAATATTGCACTGGGTTTTAATCCTGAGTTGAAGCCTAGACTAAAGACATGCCTATAAATAGATTTTTGTAATAACTATGAGTATCTTTCTCTCATTTTCGTAAATCGAGTTAGTATTACTTCCTATTTACACAGCTGGAGAAACATTTTTCTTTTTCCTATACAAAAGGACCAATTTCTCTGAACAATTTTCAGCAGCTTGACAATTTGTAGAAATTAGGTACAAAGTTGAAAAGAGAAGCTTTTCTGCTGTGTTAATTTTAGTATTCATGCTGCATAATGCAATACTTGAATTTTAGTGGCAAGTACAAATGCCATTGCAAGGTATGGTGTTGACATATACAGTATATAATTTTGACAATTTCAAGAAAGAAAACAGTCTTACTCAAATATAGGAACAAATACTAGCAATAATAAAACAAATGTGTACTATAATATCAAATGTTAGCACTTATAGCCTCTGTTCATAGAAAAATGAAAGCATTAAGAGTCAAGACATTAAAAAAAAATGTGAGAAGCAGTCAAAGTCAAGTGTGTCCTGACAGAAAAAAAAAAGTTAAGAAGAACCACTGTCCTAGAGCTCTCCCAGATAGGTCATATATATAGCTAGGAGTTGCCGCTTTCCTTGTTTTTCTGTGACTGTACTGCTTAGTTTCCAGCTCTTATTACCAATGTTTGCTGGTTCAAGTTCCACCATCCCTGATGGTATTCCCCTCTTTGGAGTCACTTCTGGGCCCAGTTTTGAGGGGAATTCCCAGTGAAACTGTCTCATCAATTCAGGTGCATGTATATTTCTTTCTTGATCCCAAGAGTGCTCCTTCAATCCATATATTTTTCAAACAATCAAGTAGTAAGCTTTACCTCGTTTGATTTTACAATCTAGTATCTCCATTACTTTTGTATTCTTCCCATCCTTTTATGTTTAAAAAACTGTTTATTAACAAAAAGAAAATTAGAAAAATGACAGATATTGAACACTGATGCACATCTAGCTACATTCAAAAACAATTATGTAAGATAATACTTTTCATGCCATTTTCACCCTCTCCCCCCCCCCCCCCCCCCCGGGTCCACACTATTGTGACTTTCAGTGGTAGAACTACAAAACAAGGAATAACATCTGAGAACAGGAAACACACCTTCAGTACAATGATAAACATCTCTTAGATTCCACTATAATCAGGCACTTTCTCAAGTCTCATCCCCTACCACCACCCATACCTATTTTTTGCAGAGCTTACTCAAGGAGAAGAAAATAATTCTAAGCCAACACACATAGTACACATATATCATCAAATAAAAGTAACACTCAGGGTTGTATCAGTTTATGACTTTTCAAGAATAATTTATCACCTCACTTCTATTTCTGAAAGGATGTTTTTTAATGGTGGAAGGAAGACAACCAATGGGACAGTGCTATACCAGGGTACAAATTATATTGCAATGACAGAGAGGAGCACCCGGGAGGCGGTGTGGCGCTTTATGTCCGGGATGGCATAGAGTCCAACAGGATAAACATCCTGCACGAGACTAAATGCACAATTGAATCTTTATGGGTAGAAATCCCTTGTGTGTCAGGGAAGACTATAGTGATAGGGGTATACTACCATCCACCTGGTCAAGATGGTGAGACGGACAGTGAAATGCTAAAAGAAATTAGGGAAGCTAACCAAATTGGTAGTGTGGTAATAATGGGAGACTTCGATTACCCCAATATTGACTGGGTAAATGTATCATCGGGACGCGCTAGAGAGATAAAGTTCCTGGATGGAATAAATGATAGCTTTATGGAGCAATTGGTTCAGGAACCGAGAGAGGGAGCAATTTTAGATCTAATTCTCAGTGTAGCACAAGATTTGGTGAGCGAGGTAACGGTGGTGGGGCTGCTTGGCAATAGTGATCATAATGTGATCAAATTTGATTTAATGACTGGAAGGGGGACAGTAAGCAAATCCACGGCTTTCGTGCTAAACTTTCAAAAGGGAAACTTTGATAAAATGAGAAAAATAGTTAGAAAAAAATGAAAGGAGCAGTTACCCTGGAGCAGAGAGCAAGGGAACGGAGAGCGAAGGAGCAGAGACCAAAGGACGGAGAGCGAAAGAGCTCAAGGAGCGAAAGAGCCAAGAGCGAGAGAGCGGAAAGCAAAAGAGCGAAGGGCGAAAGAGCAAAGAGCGAGGAAGGGAAACAAGGGAACGGAAATGCGGGAGCGAGGATGGGGAACACACAAGCGGAACCCAACAAGCGGGAAAGAAAACAAAGGGAAAAAAAACAAACAAGCAAGCAACACACAACACGGACAATAGGAAAAGACAAACAAGCAACAAGCAAGAACCAACAAGAAGCACCCAGAAACACCAAGAAGACCTGGGGGAGGGAACCCAGGGCGGGCAAAGGAAAACCAGCAAAACCAGTAGGGGTGCAGGCGCCTCCTGCAGGTCGTAAAACCCCAACCTGGCAACATGATGACAAAAAGGTCTGGATGCAGGCGCCTCCTGCAGGTCGTTACAAAAAAGAAATCCAGACAGCTGGCACCTCCAGCAGGTCGCAACTATGGCAAACTGGCACCTCCAGTAGGTCGTACACATAAAAAATCCTGAAAAAGTTTTTCCGGTCCCATAACAGTCCAGGACACAAAGATGGCGCCGGCCATCCAGTGCTCCTACCATGTGACAGGGGCCGGCCAATGGCACGGATACCCTGTCACATGGTAAGGGCAAAGGGCCATCGGCGCCATTTTTATTAGTGCAGCCGATGGCCTGAGAGCGGGAGATCACTCCCGCGCCCCCACTGGACCACCAGGTAATTTTAAAACGGTTTTGGAGGGGGTTCGGGACGCAAAGGGGTCATTTTTAAAGGGTCGGGATGGGTTTTTTGTTTATCAGCTCGGGCGCAGCCCAATGTGGGATTACCTCCCACATTGAAGATACATAATACTTTCTATCTTTGTTAAAACCACTGCTCTTATCCTGTCTATCGTGGCCTCCCCCTAAACCTAAAGAGGTGATATCTGAGGTGGACTTGGAATACGAGGTACAAGCATTTCTGGACTCTAAATATATAAAAAGGATTTGGATCAGAGAAAACACCTGGGAACCTGTCTCCAATGTCCAAGTTCCTCGCTTAGCTAAGGAGTTCCATCGACTCTTTCCCCATAAGCCTATTATAAAATTGGGTGTACATTTGTGCGCACTGGGTAACGCGCACAAATGTACCCCGCGCACGTAATATTTAAAATCTGCCCCTAAGCATTGTAAAGAATCTTTATTCAGTTTGAAAACTATCAGTTAAAAAGTTGTAAACCACATTGGTTTGTGTGATTTTTGCAGCTATTCACTGTGAAGATTATCAGTGCTGTTTACAGAGACTGGAAAAAAGGGCTGTGTACGTGGATTAATACAAAAGGTCCTTGACGCTATGCCTACCCCCGCAGGGAGCCCAGGACCTCAGAAGTAAAAGCTATCTGTGGAGAACTGTTTGTTTATAGATAGGGTCTATTTTATTTCTATGTTCCCCTGGGTCCAGTATATGGGCTCTATCCCGCCCAGGGGATACAGCCCAAATACCCACAAGGTTAAAAATGAAAATCTGGTAAGAGGAAGACTTGGGCCACGGCAGAACATTCCCATGATGCCATTTTGTCCATCAATATGGTAGAGATATTTACTTGTTGCTTCAAATCCTCTGCTGTATTGAATCTTCCTTGAAGTTTCATTGAAATATGATAGCATTGATTATGTTGACTAGAACAGCAATACTAGAAAATGTTTTGTACCTAATGCAGCTGGTACCTATCGTAAACAATTATTTAACATCCCATTTTTTATGATATATATTTTACTCCAGAGGAGATTTTTTAGCATTGAAAGTGTTTGAAAGCTCTCCCATCTTAGCCACTCTCACCATTGTAAATATTGAAGACTGTGGTACTTTTCAGGTCCCCATAAAGGCATTGCACATTGATGTATGCAAAATAATAAGATAGGATGGGACCTACTTTTACACATTTTGTCTTGAATCTTCAGACATTCTCTTTGGATCTTCTAAAAATCTAAAATGATAGTCAGCCTAATGGCAAACTGGCAACTCGCTGTGCTGCCAAGCAGGGTATCTGGGTTCTATTCCTAAACTCAGTCTTTGTTCCCTAGGAGAGCTAGAACTGAAAATGATGTGGAGGCCCAGCTCCCGGGGGCTCAGCCATTGCACAATGGCGACACCTCATGGACAAATTCAGAGTGCCTGGGTTCCAGAAAGACACACATTCTGTTGCCCCTGAGCTAAATGGGAGGGGGTACTTAAAATTGGGGAGTAAGGAGGGAGAAATAGTAGTTGAGAATAAAGGCTGATTGTGCTGTATCCCAATACATGCCAGGTCCGTTTGAACTAGAAGGGTCTTATTAGGTATTTTCATTTCACTTTTGCTTTTTTTTTCAGGAGTTTTTTTGTTTTGCTCTGTTTTGGTTTGATGGGGTTTTATTTTGTTTTATTTTATTTTATTATGAAAATCTGCTTTACATTTTTCCTAGGTCCACCTCTAAAAATCTATTGACTTATCAGTGGTGGCGCTGAATAAAATCTAATTTTCCTGATAAACTCAAACTGGGTTATCTGCCTAGTTGGAGTTTGATTTTGAATTCTTTGCTCAACTCTAATCTCGTGCTCTTACTGCTCTGATTTCTGTCTGATTTGTGATGGTTGGCCCCAGACTTCTATGCAGAATGAATACATGCATCAAGTCAAAATTGCTTTCTGAAGAAGTCAGTCAACTGCAAAGTTGGATAATCATCCCTTCCCACTACTGTTAATCTAAAGGCTTCCTTTTGTTTTTCAGTTGAGCTAACACAGACAGTGCAATTGTGAATACCTTTGCTGTAGCTCATGGGAGTCTTCAGATTTTTTCCTGGCAGGTAAGGCAGCAGGACCATTAGGCAGATTAGGGGGACCGAACTGGATGAGGTACCATAGTGTGACATGAGGGCAGCATTATTTAAATCGAACGAGGTTGGAGAAGCGAGTACGGTGATGTGGATGTGGGAGAGGTCAAGTGTGTGAACAAAGGTATGGAGATGCAATCTACAAGATATGGGGAGAGTTTGGGTCATAGGGGAGTGAAAGAGAGAGAGAGATCACAGGATACGGCGCTGACGTCACTTTCTAGGGTGGCTGGACACCCTTGCACCGGCACTGTTGGCAGGGAGATGATGCTCATTCCCCACTTGGGCTGCTCTCTGCCCTTACTTTAGCCAGGTCCTACCAGTGTACCATCATATAGGATGATTCATCAAGCCGAGTTAAGGCTATAACACATAATAAACAGCATACATCGCACAATATTGCCCTATCAGGGCAATATCACACATAAATTAGGCTTGAAATTTGCTCCTATTACAGAGGTGGCTTGCATGCCATTTGCATGCATGAATTTTGCAATCCCTGCAAAGCAGTTCATGCATAGGAAATTCCAAGTAATGTAAATAAAATAAGCCTTTCACTTAGAAATTTGTCAGGCACATAAATTTACGTATATCTTTTCCAGAAACATTAATCTACCATGGGAGGATCGATTTAAAGGCCCAACATAAAAAGAAAAATTGCCCGTGAATTTTACAAAAAAGTGTTTTGGGTCTATTGTGACCTCCCTTCCTATCCCAGGGCTGCCAATTGAGGCAGCCCCGTCAAAAGAACTATAAAAAGAAATGGTAAGGTTCATGCAATGAGGACCTACTCCCTACTCAGTAAGAGAAAGCTTTGTCTCTTGCTGTGCCAAAAATTTGGAATAAATTACCTGTTGACATTCGGCTAGAGCCAAACAGAACAACATTTAGAAAAAAAGTTAAAACATGGCTTTTTCAGCAAGCGTTTCAGGATGGTGACAGTAATTGCTGAAAAATCACAAAATAAGGAAAAAACTAAGAGCAGAAGCGAAATATTGCTGAGTTGGTCACAGTGTTGAATGTTTTGTCGTCCAAATGTCTCATTGTTAGGCTAATAATAAGAAAATTGTATGAAATGTAACCTGAGAATTGTCGTTTTTATTATGTGTCAATGTTTTGATTTGATTTTAGTTTAAATGTTTTTATGTAACCTTGATATGACGGCTCCCACCAAATACCGGTATAGAAATTTTAATAAATAAATAGATAAATGCCAACCCCATCCAAATAGTATAAATGATGATCCAAGGACAACCCCCCCCCCCAATACCACTTTACATAATATGTGGCTCTCCCTTCCCCTTGCCCCATCAAGTTTAAAACGATTTGGGGGGCTGTGAGAGGCATACCAGCTGCCCTGATGGTGCTGTTATGCCAGCAGGGGATTAGAGAACCCTTGACTAGGAGCCGACCAACTGAGGTGTCATCCCGAGGCGCTGGGGCTATAAAATTGAGCATCTTGTGGCATGTGTGGGGGCTGTGACAGGCCTACCAGCTGTCCCAATGGTGCTGTTCTGCCAGGAGGGGATTGAAGGACCTTTGAGGAAGAGCTGACCAGCCTGAGGCATCATCTTGAGAATCCAGGGCTATAAAATCCAGCGTACTGCGGCATGCAACCACCAGCACGCAGCCAAAGCTGCACACGAAAGGGGCGCGCCCCTAGGTTATTTCTTTTGTCCAGAATCTCCCTATGGGGAAGAAGAGAAAGGTAAAGCCTGTGGGACCCACGTGTGCATCGACATCGGTAAGAGGTCATATGGACTTATTATTATTACAGTGTCCTGGTATCTCAGGTGGGGAACTTCCCACTCCAGAGACATGAGAAGTTTCTCTAAGTTCTGGATCCAGATCTCCCCCTCCTCCACTTCAGTCTGCTTTACTGGGAGCCATTACTCCTGCTTCTGCTTGTAGTGGGGCTAATGATGCCCTTTTTTCAGCCAATACTAATAGGAGTCTGGTTTTGGCTGGATCTCCTGGGTCTCTGAAAGTTGACTTAGATGTCTCTAATAAGAACTTGGTTTTCCCAGTGGAAAACCAAACTGCAGGAATGTATCTTGTTGAAGCAGCAGCAGAGATAGAAGGCCATAACTCATCTCCATCTATATTGGATATTGGGGTCTCTGGAAAAAGCCTAACTAGGATCCCAATACCCATAGTAGTTCCATCCATGTGATAGTTGAGAGAGACTTTGATAGGGGAAAATTTGTCTGAGCCTGTTAATATTACCTTAAGAGACATTTGGAAAATTGTCTCATGAAAAGAGTCATCATTGGCTGAGACTATATCTCAGCTTTGTTTTTTTTCCTCTGAGACCTCATCTAAATTGTCTGAATTAGAGAAAAGATTGGATTCTGTTGAGTCACAAATGCCTGTTATAACTAATACTGCTACTACTTTACAATCCACTGCAGTTGCTAATATCAAAGATAATTTGATACTACATAATAAATGTGAATTGTTGGAAAATACGATTAGGGCTAGATATTTAAGACTGGTAAATTTACCTAAATCAAGATTATTAGCACCTAGGGAGTTATTCAAGAAGTATGCTCGAGAGCTTTTGCAATTTGCAGTGCTATTTTTCAAAATGGTGATAATTAGGCCTTGCCCCATCACATGACTGGGGCAAGACCTGGTCTGCACCATTTTGAAAAATGGTGCCAACCAGGCCCAGTACTAGGAAGCACCCCAGGCCCTTCCCATTTGCCGAGAACCTTTTTGTGAGGTAATGGGGTGTGGGAGAGGGGAACCTCCCATACCACCAATGAGCTTTTGTTAAACTTGGGGGAGGAAAAGGAGGTGATAATGCCTTTGTAGATGTCTTTGGTGAAGCCTCACCTGGAGTATTGTGTCAGTTCTAGAGACCATATTTCAAGAAGGAAAGAGACTGGATGGAGGCAGTCGAGAGAAGGGTGGCCAAAATGGTGTGGGGTCTGTATTAGAAGACCTATGAGGAGAGGCTGAAGGATCTGAATTTGTATACCTTGGAAGAGAGGAGATGCAGGGGAGATATGATACAGACCTTCAGGTACCTGAAAGGGTTTAATGATGCATGAACTTTGAAAAATTTCCATTGGAACAAAAACAATAGAACTAGGGGATCATGAAATGAAACTCCAGGGGGGACGACTCAGAACCAATGTCAGGAAATATTTCTTCATGGAAAGGGTGATGGATGCCTGGAATGCCCTTCTGGAGGAGGTGGTAAAGACTAAAACAGTCAAAGACTTCAAAGGAGCATGGGATAAACACCATGGATATCTAAAGGCTAAAGGATAGAAATGAGGAAAGTGTGCAGGGGGATAACTTGCTGGTGCAGTGGTTACTACCCTTAACAGAAGGCATGGGATTACTATCCTTAACCAATAAGTCTTGATGCTTTTAACACAATTGCAACATTGCTGCCCGCTCAGATGGCTAGAGGATGGAAATGGATAGCATGCAGGGGGGTAACTCCCTGGTGCAGCAGTTACTACCCTTAACAGATGCTCCCCTCTCAGACAGCAAGGGAAAAAAGAGGAATTAGTTTCAGACAAGAACTGAGGACTCTGACTTCTATGGTCTGGGTTACTGATACACAGACATAAGGGTAAAAGCACAGGACTATTTCTACAGCCAGGTCCTAAAGGAAATGAAGAAAGCATGCATAGGTTAATTTGCTAGTGTGGCAGTTACTACCCTTAGCAGACAGCATGGAGATTACTACCCTTAAGCAATAAGCCTTGATGCTTTAAATGCAACTTACACATTGCTCCCCGCTTCAACGGCAGGGGTAAAAGAGGAATGAGATTCAGACAACAGTCAAGAGTGCCCCGACTTCTACGGTCTGGGGTACAGACAGCAGATATAAGGGAAAAAGCACAGGACTGCTTCTACGGCCAAGTCCATAAGTAAACCATATCGAGCAACACTGTCTGAATTTTCAAGAAGGTTCCTCACCCAGTAAAAATGTTACTAGTTGAAATGTGTAATGGTATCATAAGGTTTGGGGATAATTGCACAGAGCGACAGTTACTATCCTTAAGAGAAATATAGGAGTAACCTGTACAAAGTGGCAGTTGCTACTTTAAGCTTGCCAGGCAGACTGGATGGACCATTTGGTCCTTTTCTGCTGTCACTATTATTTCTGATATTTTTTTGCCGCAAGCACACTAAATATTTTTTCTTGTGGCTTGTTAAGTGGCTTTTGAACATGCCCATTAGAAGTTTTAGCAAGCCCACACTAAAATATCTTTAGAGCGTGTCATATTGTATTAGCCCCTTAATGTTTTACTTCAAAAAAATAGCAATTTAGCTGCTGCCTTCTTAATATTCAAAGGAAAGCTTAAGACCATGATGTGAAAAATTCAAAAGTGCTAGTGAAAATGTATGTTTCCCTTGGCAACTGAAGGTTCGTACAACCCAGCAAGATTAGTAGGACACAGACTAATGTTTTCCTAAGTATGACTTACCAAACCATGAGATCAAAGTATTCAATATTACAAACTAGTATCGCATCTAAAAGAAAAAGAATGCTATATCTCTCTGATATACTCTGCTTAGCCTAATTTTGTAGCTTTTCTTTTTCCCAGTAGTGGGCATGTAAAAAATGAACACAATTAAAATAATTTTACTTGTTGCATACAAATATCTTTTACTAGTAATATTAAATAAGAACATGCTTGATAGTGGTTAGAAAGTATAGAACAGGTAAATAAAAACACAAACAGAGAATCTCATGGCAGGTAACGACCACAAGAGCCATCAGTCTGTTCATTTCCTTTCCCATCACAATATTTCAGATCCTACTGGATCTCTGGCTTTACATTCATTTCCTTACAGCTAAGGATCCTCTGTGCCTATCACACTCTTTCCTGAATTCTGATACTTTTTTGCCTCCACTGGCGCCTCCAGGAGGCTTTTCCATGTATCCACTAACTTTTCCATGAAGAAATATATTTTCTAGTGATCCTCCCCACTCCAAATCTGTAGAGAGAAGCACAGAAGGATCAAGAGAAGGCTTACAGCTACCCTGAAACCGCAATAAAATGACCATGTGTTTCTGGGTGAGTAGCCACTATATTTATAAAACTATTACTGTATATATCAGCTAACACTATTTTTTGTTTAAATAAAAGTATAAAGATTTAATCCCCTTTTCAAAGGGGTCACATGTATAATTCCTGATGAGTCCTGATCCACTCGTTGCAGGGTTAGGGACACAGATTCTGAAATGGGGATCATGCTTTATTTTCAAGTTGTGTTTAAGAATTCTAAATATGTCTTTTTGGACCTTCTTTTTAAGCAATATCCCAGCCCAAGCATCTTCCCTAAATACTGTGCCTGTGTCTGTTTCTGTGGGAGAGGGGTGATGGAAATCATTTCCAATAAGAGTAGTGTAATGTCAGCTTACATTTTGTACCTTCTCCTTATGCTTGGGGAAATTTGTTTTTCTATTTCCCATGCCCTTAGCTTAACATCTGCTTCATCCATTCATTTGGTGGACTATTGTTAGTAATTTTTGTTTCTTTTCTATTGTTTATGGTCTTTTGTAATTTTTTTCCAATATTACATTCTTTCTGTACAATAATTATTCTTGGCTTATATTGTGAACTCATAAATAAAATTACAAGTTGTGTTCTAAACAGAAAAGAACTTTAATTGAAAAAAAAATGGCATTACATAGCACAAAAGTAGACACAGTCCAGATTACATAGAGGCAAATACAGATCATTATGCTTCATTTTCCAAACACTGGACTCCCTTGCTATTCCCAAAAAGGCCTCTAATTCTTCAGACCTCCAAAAGAATCTTAGAAAAACCTCCTCATGTACCAAAATTACTCACACATAACTCACTTAACAAGAACAAACCATCTCTCTGTTATCTAAGGGCTGAATCTCCAAGGTCAACCTCAACACCATTAAAAGCTATCCCTGGCTGGCCAGGCCCTGACACAGGCTGCAGTGTTGGGGCACTCGGCCATGCCCCCGGACCGCAGACACGCCCCCACATACACGCCCCCGGACCGCAGACATGCCCCCGGACCGCCCATTTTAGCAAGCCCCGGGACTTACGCGTGTACCGGGGCTTTGCACGCACCAGCGGCCTATGCAAAATAGGCGCGCTGGCGTGCAGGGCTTTTAAAATCTACCCCTATGAGCATTAAGGAGCCCAGAAACATACTTTTGCATAATTATGAGCAAATAAAAAACTCCAAAGAGAATTCTGCCTGAAAAACCTCTACCAGACAACGCAACTAATAATATGGCCAACAGCAGTGCCTCCAGCTAAGTAAAGGAAACAACATCATCATTGGTATTTACTGCCTCGAGTGCTCTGTTTAAACAGTTTTTCAACACTTTCTCAGAAGAAATGACTCAAGGGATTGATGCAAAGCTTATGACAGTAGTTGAAAAAGTTGCTAGCATGATGGTGTCTGTGAAAGCTTATGAGGAGAAGTTGGATAACATGGAGATTTGTGTTAGTGATCTTAAGAATATATAACATAAGAAATGCCATATTGGGTCAGATCAAAGGTCCATCAAGCCCAGTATCCTGTCTACAATAATGGCCAATCCAAGTCACAATTACCTGGCAAGTACCTAAACATTAAATAGATCTCATTGTACCAATGCCAGGAATAAGCATTGACTATTCCCTTTTGATTAATAGCAATTTATGGACGTCTCCAGGAACTTATCCAAACCTTTACTGAAGCTGGCTACACTAGCTGCCTTCACCTCATACTCTGGCAATGAATTCCAGGGCTTAATTGTGCGTTGAATGAAAAAGAATTTTCTCTGATTCTTTTTAAATGTGTTACTTTTTAACTTCATGGAGTGTCTCCAGTCCTTGTATTATCCAAAAGAGTAAATAACTGTTTCACATTTACGACAAATACCTACAGTACCTGAATGTAATCCGTTTTGAAGCGCTGAAAAAAAAAGTGCGAAAAGCGGAATATAAATCTAAATAAATAAAATAAATAAAAATAAAAAATATCTGTTTATGTGCTTTCATGATTTTGTAGACCTCTATCCTATCTCCCTTAGCAGTCTCTTCTCCAAGCTAAACAGCCCTAACCGCTTTAGTCTGTCCTCATAGGGGAGCCATTCTATGCTCTCATCATTTTGGTCACCCTTCTATGTGCTTTCTCCATCGCAACTATATCGTTTTTGAGATGCGGGAACCTGAATTGCACACAGTATTTAAGGTACGGTCTAACAAACCTGGGGTTAACTATACGATTTATGGGAGAAAAATCAATGGTCTGGTTAAATCTGTTCGAGCATTAGAACAAAAAACGTGAAGATCTCGAGAACCCAAGCCCTTGCAATAATATTCATGTGGTTGGGCTGCCTGAAACACTCGAAGGCCATGACGCAGTCTCTTTTGCATCAACATGGTTGCTAACCTTGGTAAGAACATAAGAAATTGTCATGCTGGGTCAGACCAAGGGTCCATCAAGCCCAGCATACTGTTTCCAACAGAGGTCAAACTAGGCTACAAGAACCTGGCAAGTATCCAAACACTAAGAAGATCCCATGCTACTGATGCCAGTAATAGCAGAGGCCATTCCCTAAGTCAACTTGATTAATAGCAGTTAATGGACTTCTCCTCCAAAAACTTATCCAAACCTTGCTACATTAACTGCACTAACCACATCCTCTGGCAACAAATTCCAGAGCTTAATTGTGCTTTGAGTGAAAAAGAATTTTCTCTAATTAGTCTTAAATGTGCTACTTGCTAACTTCATGGAATGTCCCCTAGTCCTTCTATCATCTAAAAGTGTAAATAACTTTTTCACAACTACTCATGGAAGACCTCTCATGATTTTAAAGACCTCTATCATATCCCCACCTCAGGCATCTCTTCTCCAAGCGGAACAGCCCTAACCTCTTCAGCCTTTCCTCACAGGGGAGTTGTTCCATCCTCTTTATCATTTTGGTCACCCTTCTCTGTACCTTCTCCAGTGCAACTATATCTTTTTTGAGATATGGTGACCAGAACTGTACACAGCACTCAAGGTGCCGTCTCACCATGGAGCAATACAGAGGCATTATGACATTTTCCGTTTTATTCACCATTCCCTTCCTAATAATTTCTAACATTCTGTTTGCTTTTTTGACTGCTGCAGCACACTGAGATCTTCATATTAAAGAAGCAGAGTGAAAAAGACAGGACGCATCATACCTCGGTCTGGCCCTAATAATAGACCTTGGGCTATGTTGATTTGCATATAAAACTTTGGAGATAGGCAAAACTTGGAAGTGGCACGTAAAAAAATAGCTTATGTACCAAGGCCATCACATCTTTTTATTCCCCAACTTCTCAGCAACAGTACAGAAACAACATCTAGGTTATAATGAGGTGAAAAGGAAATTGCGAGAGAGCCTGTTTTCATCATAAAATGCAATATCCAGTTAAAGTGCGTGTGTTGGATAATGGTGAAATTTGTACATTCAGTATTTCAGGGGACGTGATCCTTTTTCTTAATAAAAGGAGCTCTCAGACCATTGAAGACAATGATTGAGACTTTGCAACATTTGTTTTTCATTAAGATAAGGTAGAGATTTTTGTAGACAGTAACATCATGTGGAAGTTCATGGCCCCCTCAAAGTGTTGAAAGCGCTTAAATTGTTCAGTTAATTTAATTGGAACTTTAATTTCCTTATATTTTTTCTTGAACCGACCAAATGGTATTGGTCTGTTTATTTCGAAATGTGTTTTTCATTTCTTATCACCAGCAATAACTAACTTTTCTTTGATATGATGATGATGGGGTGTGTCCAGGATATTTCTTTTTCTTCTTTTACTTACTTGGGAAACTGTATGTTGCATCCGTCGGTCTTTGATAGCTTCGCCCCGCTTGTTGCACTCCTATCTCGGCTCCTCCCACTTACCTGGGCAAGATAGCTACCACAGCATTGTCAATCCGACTTCTCTGGCATCCCCGAAACAGCTATGGTGCAGCCGTAAGCCATTGCTCCTCCCAAGTACCTGCTAGGGTGTGCATGCACGTGCAACCCACATCAAAGTACGCCCAGTGGCGTGAACCTCGAGGGTGTTCCCTCATCTGATGTCACGCCACTCCGGGTATATCTACTTCTCAAGATTGCTAGCTCATTGAGTTGGCAAAGACTCAAATGGCTCGACTGTTCCTGCCTGCGGGAAGCTTTCTTTCTACCTTTCAGGGTTTACTACTAACTTGGATACCCGCTCCTCAGGGACAGTTATCTTCCCACCAAGGGCCCTTAAAGAAGGCACATGTTGGGCATGTGTGTGCCTAAAGGCAGCTGAGAGGGAAGGCAGACAGGCAGCGTATGGCTGCACAGCACAGCTGAAGATGTAGATGCGGTTTCCCTGCTGCAGGAAACATCAGGCCGCATCGGGGGTTGCCAGCAGTGTTGGGTGAGTGAGGCAGTTCGTGGGGCAATATAGCCAGCCACCGAATGCAACACTGACAAAGTCTGGCACTTCTTTTTGTTGCTACAAAATTAAACACAACACCTTTCTGCAAATTTTAATGCAAAATTGCTATTTATTTGAAGTTTTTTTACAGATTAAAAATAAGAAAACAGTAACTATGGAATGTGCAAAAATGGTGTACCCTTTCCTTTGGCAGAAATAACAGCTTTCAAAAGTTTCCTGTAGCCAACTAAAAGTCTTTCTATTTGTGCATTTGGAACTTTTTCTCGAACTGGTCTAGCTCTGAAATATTTATAGGTCTCAGCATTCAATGCATGTTTGAGATCTCCTCACAGATTTTCAATAATACTCAAGTCTGGGGACTGTGTAGGCCATTCGAAACTTCACCTTTCTTTCCTTGCTGAAATATCCAACCTCTTTTCAGCTTTAGTTTCTGTTACTGTGGAACATTAGCTTCTAGGATATGCTAATATTTAGTTGAAACCATTCTTCCTTCCATCAACATATTTTCCATGCCACTGGTTGCTGCACAACCCCAAAGCATAATAGATCCACCCCTATGGTAATGGTTCTCCAGGTGTTCTTTTCTTCAAATGCTTCATCCTTTTTTCTGGTAATATATCTTGTGTGTTGTGGCCAAAAGGTTTATTAGGCAGTCTCCACACTGTAGTCTTTACTGTGCCCAAATATCATGAAAATGATAATGAGCTGCTTTGTCTGCAAATGCTTTGAAAATGAATGCAAAATCACTCATTGCTAGTAAATATTATGGTAATAAAATAATGCAACTTTCCTGAAAATTTGCAAGATGTAATAATATTTTCTCGAAAGTTAGCTACAACTCAGCAGTAGTTACAGCTAACTTTCCCCAGGAACATTGGGATACTAATGTATATCGTGATGCTCCTTGGCCATTTCTTCAGGGCCATAGTAGCCTGATCGGCCTACCCTCCCCCTGCAACATCTTGAGACCCCGTCCCACCTAATCCCACCACCTCTAGAAGTGGTCTTATTTTTTTTTAAAATGCTTATTTCACTTGAACACTCTTCCCTCTTCAAACCCTGTTATTTTCCTATAAAACCTCCCCCCCCCCCCCCAAACCCAGATTCCAAGCATCCATCCCCTGGCCTTAATCCCCACCCCCCTGGTTTATGGCACCCCAAAACCCTGCCTGATCATTACGATTCTCTGCACTTCCTGCCGTCCTAACAAATCCCACTATTTCTCAAGGTGGTCTTCCATTGGGAATTTTCTCTGTTAATCCTCCTCTAAGTGATTGCTCTGAATTACTCTCACACTTCCTGCTGCAGATCTTTGGGTTGTACCGGATGCCCTAATATCTGGTTATTGGGGCCACCTGTAAGTAAACCATTCTTATTCAGGATTCCTCACCTGGGCTTTATTTTAGCATATAGTGTTACAGGAAGCAAGTAAATCATGGCATACACATTTAGTTTTATGTATTAAGTCTTCAGTGTCAACACAAGGATTCAAGTTCAATAGCAACGTAAGCAGAGTCATAAGGCATACTCACAGTGCAGTCTGGTCCAGGTCAGGTTATAGAGTAGGCAGAGGAAATCACTACTTTGTCTTCTGAGTACAGATATACTTATCTACGGAAACACAAGATTCATGGCTGGGCCCTCACCCCTAAAATGTCCAGGAAAATTATGGGGTTCCCAGCAAGCCCTTTAGCGCCCCTGAGCATCTATTTGGATCCTCAGTGGCAGGTTTACAGGGCTGGGCTTGGAAAAGCAACCAATCCCTTTATACTTGCTCAACTTTCCTTCAGAGATAATGCTCCTACCTCTCACTTCAGTGGTCTGCTGGTTCAAGACCAGCTACAGCTCTGACAGATGGTCAAGTTTCTCCTTCACACACTTTAATTCACAGCAGGCCTTTATCTCGGTCTTCCAGAATGCCTCTAGAGTCCAATTCGAGATGCCTTTCCTGAACTAGAGAGGACTTTTTTTTCCTCCTCTTCTATAGGACCAACTAGTCAGTGCTCTCCTCTCCTGGATCAGATAGATCCTACTTACACCTTATCCCAGAAGACTCTCCTCTCTCTGCCCTCTGGAGTCTCTCTTCCCATCGAAAGATCACTCTTTATATTGGCACTCCTAGGGAATAGCCTGGCACATGGACTGAATTATTGTGATCCCTGAGCTAGCGACAGTAACATAGGTGGCAAACCCACTCCAAGGGGGTTAATTATCTTTTCCAAGGATATCGGAGCAGAGTTATTTTTTATTAACATAGGATATGAGAAAGCTAAGGATCATTCTGTTGGAAAATGTTCTTAAGTCCCAAATTTAGGTGAATCAGGCCCAAAATAATCATTATAGAAAAATGAAAAGTACCAGCCAGACATAAATTGCATAAAGATGGTGATTTGAGGAGATGATCCAACACAGGATTAAATTATAGACTTGCTAACAGAAGAGTACAGAAAAGCTCATTTTTAACACTTATTCTTCTAGAATCCCAATGGAGTCTTAGCTTTGAAAAACAATGGAACAGTAACTTTTAAACAGGCTCGCGGGCGCACATGTGTGCGCGTTGAGCGAGTCAAAGTTTTGGAGAGATATATGAACATTTGTACTTCTTTTATTATTTGAGATATTTAAAATCCTGGAATATCCAAAATCCTGGCAAAATGTCACGCTCCATTCTCTTGCAAAATTGAAAAATCATTGGAAGCCACTATTTTCCATTTCTTTTAAAATTGACTGACCTTACATCAAAGACAAGGTAGTTCATGGTAGCAGATTAAGACCAAATGGACCATCCAGTCTGCCTAGCAAGGTGTTCAGGATTGTAAATGCCACTCCATGCAGGTTACCCTCTCGTCTTCTTGTTCAGAGTTGTAACTGCCATTCTGTGCAGGTTCTCGGTATTCAGAAAAGTTGCCATATGTTACCCCAGTGTTTCATTTCTATCCTCTTGTCACTAGGGACCCTCTGTGTTTATCCCATGCCCTTTTGAATTCCATCACACTTCTTGTCGAATTAAAAATGCAATTAGGTTTCAAATAAAAAGAGCAAGGGGATGATCAAGTCAAAAGAAGCAGACTATAAAAGTGCATGGGTCTCCAAACTACAGCCCATGGGCCACATCTGGCTCACAGAGTTTATTTATTTATTTATTTATTTATTTACTTACAATTCTTATATACCGCAGAATGGGTAGGGGACTATCCGTCTAGGCGGTTTACATATTAGTACATACACAGGTAATATTACACGTTAACAAACAGATCATAAAATCATATACAAACACATCAGTTTTCTGGCCTGTTTTATGCTTTAATTTCCTACAGACGCAACCAGCATGCAGAAGTTTTATATTTTCCCACCTCCTCCCCCCAATTTCCAACTGTGAAAATTCCAAACACTTGGACGCGCGGAGTAAAATTTGTCACCTTTATCCTTCCACACAACTATTTATTTTTTTAAAATCTTTTATTACTTGCCTTATTACTAGAAAACTGTGAACAAAGTGAGGTGCAACCAAATGATCCCAAATGTAAAAATACCAGCAACAACCCATTAGAACAGTCAGGAAAATTACAATTACTTCTTAACTGCCAGCCCGACCATTAGGAAAAATTGGCTTTTTTTTTTTTAATTTACCTTATAATCACACCCCTTTACCAGTATGGCCATTCCAGGACTGGTGCAAGGATATTAGATACCCTAGGCCAGGGCTTCCCAAAGGTTTAGCCAATGTGTCCCCATTTTAGCACTTGAAAATTTATCTGACCCCAGAGGATGACCAAAACAAATCAACAGGAGTGCAGTCTCCCACCAATAATCACTCCACTCTCACCCTCCACACACTTCAGCAGATCTCATCCTCCACCCCCTCCAAATGGACTAGCTCAACGTGATTTAACTTGAACGTGTTCAGAGTGACTAAAAGCTAAGAATTTTTCATTTAATACCCTGATTTCAAGAACCCCATGAGATTCTCCTTTGCTAAGATAAATTAAAATAAAGCTTGGTGGTTTTGGCTTAATTAAATGTTAGTGAGTGAGTGTAGGCTTGACCACCAGAAAGTTATAAGTAAACTGAATTACAATTACAGTATAGTATATCTCCCAAACCAAAACCACACTAACTACCAATACCTAAGAAAAGAAAACACTGCAAATATTATACAGGGCCCTTAAACACCAATACACCTCCTCTTAGGAAAGCAGAATAAGCCAGGTTGTTATAGATCCCTAGACAGAAGCTACATGCCAGCACGATACCTCACACATGAAGAACACAGACAACCTGTTGCGCGTCCTGTCCGCGCTCGGCCCGCGCACAGGCCTGCTCACCTCACCAGCCCCCCTGCAGGTCCCGGGTCGGCCTCTGCAGCAACAGCCGCAAGCTCCTCCAGGCCTTGGCGTCCCACGGCGGTGGTCTCCGGGCCTTCCTCAGCACACCAAGCCTCACGGCGGGGCTCGGCATCCTCCGTGGCATCGGCCCCGCCCCTAGGCACGCGTGCGCAGACCGCCCGGTCCCTTGTAGGGCTGGAGTGGGTCCAAGCTCCACGGCGTGCCCTGATTGAACACAGTAGAAAAGGAAGTGCCTGCCTGCACTTCCTTGCCTTGGCAATCGGGTTGACACTGTGTGTATACTAGTTTGCCTCCATGTCTCATCGCCTGTTCCAGTCTTGTTCCAGTCTCGTTCCAGTCCTTCTGTACCAGCATCCTTCTGTTCCCAGCCTCTGTCTGTTCCTATGTTCCCCCAGGTAGTACCTCTTGGACTGAGTCTCTGATACTGACCTCTGCCTGTTCTTTACTACGCTGATCGCTGTCCGGCTACTGACCTCTGCCTGCCTGCTTGACCACATCTGACCTCTGAAACCTGACCTCTGCTTTGGCTGACTACTCTCGGACTGACCTTTGGAGCTTGACCTCTGCTTTGGCTGACTACTCTCGGACTGACCTTTGGAACTTGACCTCTGCTATCATTGACCATGCCTCCTTGATTCTGGCCTTGTTCCTAGCCTTGCCATCACAGACACTGTTCTGGCCTTCTCTGATCCCTCAGGCCTCCAGTCTAGACGTTGACCACACACCCTTGAGCCTGGTGGGCACACCTCTGAACTTCCTTTCTGAGAGACCCTGCAAGGCCCACCCAATTCCAAGCGGCCCGGGTCCCCAAGAGCTCCACCCGGGGGGACCATGGGCTTCCAGTGGTGAAGCTCATCCTAGCCTCTGTCTCCTCCTGTGCTCCACCTCCTGGTGGCAGGTGCTTCCTGGGCCCGACCAGGGAGCTGTCCTACACTGCTCCAGGACAAGGGTCCACCTCCAAGTGCAACACAACCCTTCTCAAATGCAGAATAAAGAGGCTGTAATCTATAAATAGAAACGCACAGACAAAAATTGAACTGGAAACTGCTTCAAGCCAGTCTCTTTATATAGGGCAAAAATGGAAAAAAACAAACATTTTCATTCCTCACAAAACGTCAAACAATAAAAGCAAGAAATATAATGCTCATAATAGTGTAACCATACAAAATAAAAAGAATACATATTTCAAAACAGTTGAATTGACTAACATCCAATAATTAATTACTCATATAAAAATGTTTAAAATTTAACAAACATTAATAAAATATGTCAAAACAGCAGACACATCAAATAATATCCAATAGTCAAAACAAACAGAGGTAAAAACTAACACCAGCTCTCCATACAAGGGACTTTTTTTTATTTCCAATCACTCTGAGATTGTCATAGATTAGTGGAGGAGAGGAAAGGTGCACACTTTATCCTCTCTCTCTCTCAAATACACAAATTCTGTAACATACACATTTATTCTCTCTCACACATGTTGACTGTCAAGCATACTCCTCATCTCTCAAACACACAGACTATCTCACAATCATAGGCTCGTTCTCTCTCTCTTCCTCACATAAACACACAAGCTCTCACACTCATTGACTCTCTCTCCTTCACATATACATACACACAAAGGCTCTCATACTCACTGGCTTTCTCTCAATCTCACAAACACCTACAAAAACTCTCACACTCACTGGCTTTCTCTCACTCTCTCTCTCTCACACACACACACACACACACATAAAGGCTCTCTTCCCTCTCCCCCCACCTACACACAGGCTTTTTCATACTCACTGGCACTCTCTCCCACTCCCATAGACAGGTTCTCACACACAGAAGCTCTCTCTCCATCACATATACACATACATACAAGCTTTCACACTCATTGGCTGTCTCTCTCCCACACACACAGGCTCTCACTCTCACTGGCTTTCTCTCCCTCAAATACACATTCAGGCTTTCTTCTCTGCTCATACATTTAACCAGCAGGGCTTGGACAGCCGGCAGGGCTTGGACTCCCTGCCAGACCTCTATTCATGGGGAGCATCTTCTTCTGCTGGCAGAATTTGAGCTCACTGCTGGTCTGCTGTACCTGAGGTGCATCTTCTTCAGCAAGCAGAGCTTTAGCTCCCTGTCTGTCTGCTGCTCCTGAGGCGCTTTTTCATCTGGGCTGCAGCTCCTCCTCACTTCGTCGGTGCCTTCAACGAAGTGAATACCATCCCTACTACCAGGGGAGTACCTAAAATATTTGACATCCAGAGTGGATACTTCCTTTGGCATGTCCCCCACCAAGGTTCACTCCTCCATCCCCCCTCCGTGATCTCCAGTTCCCTTCTCCCTCACACAGGCTCCCTTTCTCTCTCGCACACATACACAACCCATCATACAGGCTCTCTCTCTCTCTCTCTCACACACTCACTCACTCACACACACACACACACACACACACACACACACACACACTTCTTACAGGCTCCTTCTTTTCTTGCACACACTCTCATACATGCCTGCACACAGGCTCCCTCCATTTCTCTTTCTCTGACACATACATACACACCCCTACACATAGACACCCTTTCTCACACACAAACATGCACCCTTACTCCATACATACACATACACACACACACATGCTCCTAGTCTCCTACTCACATACACACACACACACACACAGGCTCCCAATCTCTTACTCAAATTCACATACTGTTAAACACAGACACGCAAACACACACTCTTCCTCTCTTAATCACATAGGTTGAGGTGCAGTCATTCTGGGCCTCTCCCTCCTCAGCTGAAGATGGGATGGACTCTGCCTGCAGCTATCCAGCCTCTCTCTTACATGTCTTCTGCCACAAGTGGGATGGGCATGGGATTCTCTCGGGACGTGCTGGATATCGTCACTCCTTGACAATGAACAGGATAGGCTCTGCTTGTGGCCCGCTGGTCCTCCATCTTCTGACACAAGTCGGATGGGTTTTGCTCATGGCCCACCAGATGTCACCACTCTGCCAATGGTCTCAGGTCAGGGCCTATCAATGGCACACCCTCCTGGCTGTCACCCAGGGCCCCTCCTAATTACGCCTCTGCCTACAGCCAAGGTCAGCTCAGTGCCTCTTCTGTCATTCCTGGCACACTTGATCAAACATCAGCTGTTTGAAACTCATAGGCTATGAAGGCTCCTGCAGTTCAAACAACTAACATTTGAATAGTGTGCTGCAGGATCCACTGAAAAGATGCCACACAGATCTTGGCAGTAGGTACTTTGTTCACTGAGTTGAAGACACCAGTGCTGGGCAGGAAGAGGCTTTCATTCTAGGTGGACTGCAGCTGGATTGGAAGGCTAAAATCTGGAAATTTTCCAGGCATTTTAGTCTTCCTTATGGCTTTTTTACATCTTCTGAAATATCCGTACTGCCTGGAGAAAATACAGATAGTTGGCAACCTTAACCAGGCATGTCTGAAGTAGCAGCAGTAGAAAGAATGGGATGAAGGCTGGGCCACGCCAGTGGTAGAAGTGTCACCAGATTATGTCGCTGGAAATGTACATGTGATACTTTGCCCCCAGTTCTATTACCCACACTAATAACAGGTGTAACGTACTTGGATGCTTTTAATGTGCATTCTTTGCATTTGATATCTTTCAAAGAGAATTAATGCAAGTAGATTCTACCTGAAAATTTGCATAAAGTATGTTCATTTAAACCACTCATGAAGTTTGCAACTGTACTGGTTGTTTGAAAATGGACCCTTGTATGAACTAGGCGTGTGCTTTCATTTTCAAACAACAAGATGGGTTGTCATTTGTACTTGAAACCCACCTCCCAAGGGAGATGGAGGTTAAAGAGCATGCTACCATTTAAGTGAACTGCAGCAGAGAAAAAAAGAGGGCAATGCAGCTATGTAATATGAGCTGCCAGCCCAGGAACCCAGAATGAGATTAAAAAGTTTGCCAGACCTCTTACTGTGAAGGTGATTAAATGGCCATTGAATAGATAAGTCAAAGACTCAGGTAGGGGATTTGATTGTCACAGCCCTGTGGACTACTATTTGTAATTGGCAGTGAAATATCACATTAAATGAAAGGATAACAAAACCCTAAGTTACAGAACTATGACTGGAAACGTTCTACATTGGAGAATTCTGAATGAAAGAGGGATTTGTGAAAACATATAGTGAAAAAACAGTCCTAGGAAGCAAACAGATTCACACCCTGACTAACAAGGGGAGTCAGACCCTTGGCTACCCAGTTCGCAGACAACAGAAAAAAAAAGGTAAGGCAGGATGGAAAGTTATGCCCATATTATCTTCCCATGGTCCTGCCTGGGTTGTGGCCTTTTGGCTGAGAAAAGGTGACCCATTCAGGCAGAATAACAGTGAATGGCTGACCATGAGCTTATCAGAGCTAAAATCAGTAAAAGCTGAGACTACGGAGAGCCTAAATCACTGAATGCTAAACAAGCCATGTGCCTAGAGGAGCTGTAAACCCAAGCCAGGAAAAGCTCTACTACCAAGGTCCAGAGGCACAGTTGTGTTCCCCAGGAAGGCGTGGACCCTAGCAGGATTCCAGTAGGTGGAGCTGGGTCCCCCAGGAGGGCATGGACCCCAGCATCAGAACAGGAAGTGTAGTCAGTCCCCCAAGAGGGTATGAAACTCAGTGGCAGATTGGGAGGTGATCCTGGGTCCCCCTTGAGCATGGGGACCACAGCGGCAGTTCTAGCAGTCCTGCAGGAGGAAGGAAACTCCAGCAGGAGATCAGGAGATGATTCTGGGTCCCCCTTGACCATGGGAACCCCAGTGGCAGATCGAGTGGTCCCCCAGGAGGGTGTGGACCCCAGCGGCAGATCAAATGGTCTACAAGGAAGGTGTAGATCCCTGAAGCAGATCAAGCAGTCCCCCAGGAGGCAGGCGACTGCAGTGACAGATCAAGCAGTCGTCCCCCCCAACAGGAGGGTGGGGACCCCCAGTGGGAGATTGAGCAGTCCCCAGGAGATAGGGGACCCCAGAAGCAGGTCCAGAAGTGCAGTCAGGTTCCCCAGGAGGGTGTGGACCCCAGCAACAGATCAATCAGTCCCCAGGAGGAAGGTACCCCAGTGACAGATTGAGTGGTCTCCCAGGAGGCATGAGACTGTAGTCCCCCCAGGAGAGTGGGAACCCCAGTGGTAGATCGAGCAGGCCCCAGGAGGAAGGGGACCCCAGCAGCATTCAAACAGGTGGAGTTGGGTTCCCAAGGAGTGTGTGGTCCCCAGCAACATACCGGGACGTGGAATCAGGTCCCCAGGAAGGCATTCACCCCCAGCATTAGCATGGATCTTTTAGCAGATTCAAAGTGACACTGAGGAAATGACAGCAGTTCAGATACAACAGACCCTCCAGGCCAACACTGCTCACCAGCCCAGTTTCATCTTTTCATATGGGTGAGACTTGGGATAAAACGGGAAGGATAATAATAATACTTCATTAAGAAGGAATGCATGAGGTCCCTTCTATTTTATATGGTGGTATACTGTGGGGGCCAACAACCCCAAACTGCCAAATATTAAATGTTCTTGCTATCTTGTAGAAATATATGGTGTGCCCTGAGATGATTAACCACAAGTAGATAGGTGTACTGTTTGATATCCTATTAGCGATGTACATAGTCATGTAGAAATGTATATAATTATTAGGGATGTGCATTCGTTTGCAATGAAATAGGAAATAGAGACGATATTTCCTATTTCGTTGCGATTTAGGGGCCCGACGAAACGATAAGAAAACCCACATAATTTCATGGGGTTTTCTTATTTTTTGGGGGGAGAGAGAAAGGACATATTAAAAAAAAAAACCAAACCCACCCCAACCCTTCAAATTTGATTAATTGCAACACCCCCAGACTTGCCCAACCCCCCCCCCCAAAGACTTACCGAAAGTCCCTGGTGGTCCAGAGGGCACCCAGGAGTGATCTCCCTCTCTCGGGCCATCAGCTGCCACTAATCAAAATGGCGCAGATGGCCCTTTGTCCTTACCATGTGACAGGGGCTATCGGTGCCATTGTCAGCCCCTGTCACATGGAAGGAGCAATGGATGTCCCGCGCCATTTTTTAATTACTTAAATTTGAAGGGTTGGGGGTGGGTTTCGGGTTTCGTTCCGGGGCAGCCAAAATAAAATCAGCCCAAACTGTGGGAAAACTACATTTTGGCTGAATCACATCTCTAATAATTATATAGTCTAATAAACCTGTATATACTTCATGCCTTGTTCAGAGTCCCATTTGTTTTCCTGAGGTAAAGGGAGGGAAAACCCACCCACTAACACCTTCTTCCCCAGATGGAGACACCAGGCAGCAAAAACGTGATGAACAACGGACTCTGTTCTAGGGGAAGCTCCCACCAGGACTGTCCGGGAACCAGGAACACCCCACAAGGTAAGTGGTCAAGGGGGTGAAATATATAATTTACATCCAAAATGACATAATTCCCCCTAACAAAATTTCATTATTCCATCATCTTGGTTCATAAGAACATGCCATACTGGGTCAGACCAAGGGTCCATCAAGCCCAGGATCCTGTTTCCAACAGTGGCCAATCCAGGCCATAAGAACCTGGCAAGTACCCAAAAACTAAGTCTATCCCATGCTACTGATGCTAATAACAGCAGTGGCTATTTTCTAAGTCAACTTAATTAATAGCAGGCAATGGACTTCTCCTCCAAGAACTTATGCAAACCTTTTTTGAACCCAGCTACACTAACTGCACTAACCACATCCCCTGGCAACAAATTCCAGAGTTTAATTGTGCATTGAGTGAAAAAGTACTTTCTCCGATTAGTTTTAAATGTGCCACATGCTAACTTCATGGAGTGCCCCCCTAGTCCTGCTATTATCCGAAAGAGTAAAAAAACGATTCACATCTACCCATTCTAGACCTCTCATGATTTTAAACATCTCTATCATATCCCCCCTCTGCCATCTCTTCTCCAAGCTGAACAGCCCTAACCTCTTTAGTCTTTCCTCATAGGGGAGCTGTTCCATTCCCCTTATCATTTTGGTCGCCCTTCTCTGTACCTTCTCCATTGCAACTATATCTTATTTGAGATGTGGCGACCAGAATTGTACACAGTATTCAAGGTGCGGTCTCACCATGGAGCGATACAGAGGCATGATGACATTTTCCATTTTATTCACCATTCCCTTTTTAATAATTCCCAACATTCTGTTTGCTTTTTTGACTGCTGCAGCAGTCCACTGTTTAAAAACAACTGCTGTCAAGTCTAGGGGCCCCCCCTCTAGCTCAATGTTTATTTAAAAAACACTGTCAGATCCAGGGCCATCTCCTCCTGCCTCCATCCCCAATCTGTGTAACTCAATGTGGTTCCTGCCAGTGACTCCCTCCCCCACCAAACACACACACACACACACACACACACAACTCCAATCTATCTTCTAACCCCACAGAAGCAACCAAATTTTGCTACACCAAGCTGGTAGTAGGGGTCCTTATTATCTGCCTCTGATTTGGCATCCGACATTGTTCTAGCAACACAATGCCAGCTAAATTAATGATAGCCAGCACAGATAGTGAAACGTTGTTCTGAAGCACAAAGCTATGCTAGCTACACTGGCATTACCAGAGCAACACTGGATGCTGAACCAGTAGCAGGAAAGAGGAAGTCCTCTGGATGACTCAGCATGGGGAGTTTTGAGAGGTCATGGAGGGGTTGGGGGAGGGGTTGGGATGGGGGGGTGCAGGGGCCACTGACCAAAACTATTTAAGTCTTATACAGTTTGGGTAGGGATGGCTCAGAAAAGGGACCCTGGGCCCAATAGCATTATTTCTTTTTCTTTATAAACATCAGTCACGAAGCTGGGATTGGAAACGAGACCCCTGGAACTGTCAGCAGTTTTTGTAAACAGCAGGCTTGAGGGAAAACCAAACAACCCCCCCCAAAAAACTGACATCCATATTTAAACACTTCAGTCTGCCTAAGCTTTGCAATTAGGTGGACACACTGCGAGATTTAATATCTTACTCCCCTATTTTAAAAGTACTGCATGCATAAAATCTGGGCTTTACGTGTGTGGCCGGGCCTTGTGCACGCCGAGTGAATTTTCGAAGGGGCCCGGCCACGCACATAAAGCCCGGTACATGCACAAGTGCCAGGCCTCTTCAAAGGGGTGGGGGCGAAAGGTGGGCCAGGACAGCGCCACTGAATGCTGTCCCGAAGACACGTGCGCTGGCAGCTGGCCAGCGTGCGCACTTACTTCAGGTCGGGCCCTGAAGTAAGTTGTAAAACAAAGAAAAAAACACAAAAAGGTAGGGTTTAGAGACAGGGGAGGCGAGGAGAGGGGAAGAGGGAGGGAGTATAGGTAGGGGGGGAGGGGTAGGGAACTGGAGAAGGCCCGAATGCATCGCAACACAGAAATTGCTAAAGTCCCCCCCGGCGCATGCCGCTTGAACATACATGCACATACGAGCCGGTGCGCGCATGTTATAAAATCAGCACGTCCATGTGTGCACGCCAGGAAACGCGTGCACATCCTAAAATCTACTACTTACTGTGCAGACTACTGATGATTTATTCAGGTAAACCTTTAGCTGGAAAAACGTATCCAGATAAATTGGAAGCATTTCAGGCTTGGGCTAATTTATTCGAGTAACCTAGCTTAATAATGTCAATACTCAATATTATGCAGGCATATCTGTATGAGTCTGGTCATGCCTCAGACCAATCCTAAAGTTATCCAGGTGACTTGGTTTTAACTGGGTGCAGCTGTGCATCTGAATATCTGGTTTATGTTATCTGTAGCAGAACAGTGACCACATTGCCAGCTTAAAGTGCTAAACGACACAAACCTAATGAGATAACACAAAACCAAAATTGTTTTCATGCACATCCCTTGTATCAACATCTCTGTTGCATTTGTGGGGAAAAAAAAAAAAGTTAAATGCTGGGGCATCACTAGGCATGGGCACAGAGGGCTTGTGCCTTGAATCTATTGGTCAATGCCCCAAATCTCATTAAGCAGTGAACTACCCTCTGCTTCCTATTCCAACCTCTTCCCTCCCAGAGTGAAGGGGGTGAAACTGGAGCAGACAGATTCCACAAAAGCTACTCTGCTCCCAAATCCAGCCCCTCCCTGCCTGCCCTGCCCCCTAAGCACACAGGCATGCTTTTTTTTTTTCCTAAGGACAGGAGTAGAAGAGCTGGAGCAGATACACAGCAGCATGGGAATTCAGCTGGCGAGGGGGAGAGAAAGCACCAGGGATTAATCTGGAGGGAAATCAAGCTGGCAGATGGGATAGGAGCGAATATTAAAGCACCTATAGGAGAAAGATGGAAAGGGGGGGAAAGTACTTGATAAGGAAGGAAGGAAAAGCAAAAGAACAGCTGCAGGAGGAATGGATAGAATGCAGGAGCAGAATACAGAAGAAGACAGGAGTGGAGGTCCAAGAAAGATGAAGAAGAGAGGAGGCAGAAGGAATGAGTACAAGCGTATAGCACAAATGGAGGAGAGAGTGCTGGTGGAAGGGAAAGAAAGAAGGAATAGAGGATTAGCATGCTGGTGGTTAGAGTAGTGGGCTGAGAACCAGGAAAGCCAGTGATCAAATCCTGCTGCCTTGCCTTCTGACCATGCCAAGTCACTTTGCCGTCCATTGCTTCAAGTACAAACTGGGAGGATAATTTTTAAACAACTCCATGTGGCAACATATATGTGAATATATGTCCACGTGGAGATCTGCACTAGTAATTTATAAGCTGTGCATATTATAAAATATGCATATGTCTACCTCACAACATACACATGAGTGAATGCTTACGCACAAAGACATGCAAAGCATTGAAACCAAGCATTCAAAGCATTGAACTCGCATCCTTTTCCTGCCAATTTTACAAAATATATGCACATATATTTTATGCACAAAAACAAACTAGGACTTTCGTAAAACCTGGTTTACATAAGCAAGTCAGTGTATTATAAAACATGTGCGCTAATTGAAATGACCAGTTTTCTGATTCCTCCAAGTCACCCAGTCCTTCCCCAGCCCATCGAGACTCTCCAGCTTCTTCAGCCTGAACTCCCTCCAGTTCACCCAGGCCTCCCAACCAGCCAAAAGTGCACAATAAACAGGACCGATTTCAATTACGCAAGATAATTAGCAGGTGCAAAATTGTGTAAGTTGCCAAATGTACACACAGAAGCGTTTTTTTTTAAATAGCAACTTTCATGCATAACTGTTGACCCTACCCAGAATGCATGCGGACCGCCCTTTTCTTTTGTGCGTAAATGTGTGCGCACGAAACCTAAAGCATGCAAGTATTTTTCAGGTTTCTAAAATATCAATTGCACGAGTACAAGCCATTTATGCGGGTATATGCTCATTTTTACACACGTACCTCTTTGAAAATTCACCCCTTAGATGGTAAGCTCTCGAGGGGACAGGGAAAATACTTTCAGTACCTGAATGCACCTTGTCTTGAGCTATCGATGAAAAGGAAAGCTAAACACACAATTTAAAAAATGCTAAAAGAAAAAGAGAGATGAGGAAGATCTCGGGAGAAATGAGGAACAGAAAGACTGCAGGAGGGGGAGAGCATGCAGTACATGCACATAGAAGACAGAGTGCAGGAAGCAGGTGGGGTACAGAATGTGCAGGGCGAAAGCCTAGGGGTGAGAAAGTACAGAAGTAAATGGAGAGGGTACAGGGGGGAAAAAAGAGAAAGTGGGAGGAAAGATTAATTGAAGAGAAAGTACTGGAGAAAATAGAACACAGGAGAGAGAACAAAGTTGCAAGCAGCGAGGTGAGAGAGTGTACAGGAGGAAGACTGAGACAGAGAAAACATGGGGAAGGAACAGAAAAATCAGAAGCGCAATATGGTGGGGTCTTGAATTTAGATCTACATTGTGGTGGAGGTTTTCCTTATTTTCTTGTTCGTTTTTTCTTGTTTTTTCTTTATCGGAACAATGCCATATCTAGATTTCTTTTCAAGTATATTTTGAAGTTGTAATTAAAAATGTATTAAATAAATGAAAAAAGAAATTGGTGAAGCAGGATATAAGAGCAGCAAAAGGAGGGGGGGGGGAGAGAGAAGAGTAATGAACACTATATGCTACTGAAGAAAAGGGGGAGAAAGAAAGAGGAAGAGACGCATTTACATTCATTTATTTGGACTTAGCTTGCACCTCTTCATTGGTAGCTCCACATGGATTACATTCAGATACAGTAGATATTTTCCTGTTCCCAGAGGGCTTACAATCTAGGGGGAGGGGGATCATTTACTAACGAAACCCCTACTACGAGGTACATAAAATATAAAGAGGATCTGACCTGGGTATAACAAAGGTCAGTCTTCCTTATACATTTTGTGGGTTCAGAAATTGAGTCATGCACATGGTTACATGGATCCTGAATAAAGGCAGCAGGGTGGGCAATGCTTGGCCTTTTCACTCTTGAACCGGTCAGGAAAATTCAAACCCCTCTCTCCCCTCCATAAACTCTGCCGCTCTAGGATGACTTCCCCTTGCTGGCCCCTTGAGACCTGGAAAAATGAGATGTGCTCCAGGATACCTTCAAACACTCAACTCTTATTTATCTGGTAAATGCCAGCCAGTGACTATATACATACCATATGGAGGGCATATAAATCATACTGAATAAATCAAAGTTCATGGGATACTCAGTAAAGTTAAACATCCAACCACTACATGATACATTTTATCCCACGATTTGGAATAGCGCCTCCCTTACTAAAAGTGTTGTTATTCCCACCTGGAATCCCATAATGGTCTCCCAACGCTACGGAGCAGAATGAATGGCTTGCACTCTTTAGTAAATTCCCTACCCTTCAGGTATCACTTTTCCACGGGTAATTTTACCCATAGAAATGGACTGATAAACTGCACTCTTCAGGCTGCTTTTCCTTTAAAACATCAAATTCCTTTGTGGAACATGGAGATTTTTATTCCTAATCTCCAAGGGTCTCTCACTTCATGCCCACACTCCTTACTCATGTCTCTGTGGACACTCACCTATCTCCACCCTTCCAGCAGCATGCAGGTATTCCCTGGTCTTCTCTAAACTCCGGCCATCTGTAGTATACTTTTTGGTCTCAAGGCATCTCTTTCCCTACCTCCTGGCCATTTCTTCAGTGGAAGGAATCACCTCTTCATCTACTTCTTGGCCGCAGGCCTTCTTCATTGAGGGGAAGAGCCCCTGCAGGGGCCCCATACCATACTGGGAGAGTCCCTAAGCTCAACCATCCCACAAGTTGGCCAATCACATCTTCTTATGTCCTAGAAGTCATTCTCTTCCTCCACTCTATACTTATTTATTTATTTAAACATTTTATAGACCACACTATACAAAAATTGCTCAGGCGGTTCACAGAAATACATTCATATTAAAACATTCAAAAAGACATACATCAGAATCAAAATAAGAAAAAATGCTATATAAAAGAAAATCTGAAATATACATTACATAAAATAATTAGGTACATCATATAAGATGGTGTATTAGCCTGTGTCTTCAAAGATCTTCTTAAACAGAAAAGTCTTCAAATTTTGTTTAAATACTTTTGTGTCTGCAATTAACCACAAAGAATAAGGTAGCGAGTTTCAGAGAATAGGGCCTGAGAATGAAAATGTGCGTTTCCTCGTGAGGTCTAATTTTGCTGAAGAAATGTCAAATAAATTTTTGCCTGCAGATCAAAGTTATCTAGAAGATTTATAAATTTGGAGAGAAGTACATAACCAGACAGAAGAATTATTATGGAGAAAATTATGAATCAAGGTTAAGATTTTATATTGAATTTGAAAGAGAATTGGTAACTAGTGTAGTGGAAATAGGATAGGAGATATGTGATCTCGGCAGCTTGACTTTGTTAGAATACAGGCCGCAGAATTTTGAATTAACTGTAATGTGCAAATTGTGCAATAAGGTAAATTATAATAATCAAGCCTAGTGAGTATTACTGCTTGCAGTACCACAAAGAAATCATTCTGATTTCGTAGAGGTTTCAGACGTTTATGGAGGTTAAGTTTGTAGAAAGAGGATCTGACAATGGATGATATATGAAGTGTCATTGAAAGCTTGGGGTCTAAAGTTACCCCAAGATTTCAGGCATTTTGTACAATAGGAATATGATACCCATCGATTGTTATAATTTAAAGAGGACAATGTGACGGATTTGCTATTGCTGACAGGTGCATGATTTCTGTTTTAGCAGTATTGCTTATTATACTCAGAAAAGACAATTCCCACCAATTTGATCCAGAATTTATACCATCCCAGGTCACTCCCCAAACAATAATCTCCTTTCCTTTCTCTTAAGAGGACACCCCACCATACCCCTTAGCACACTGACAGTTTATCACAAATAAAAAAAAAAAAAAAATCAAACATCACTTGCTCAGTATCACACCAAAGGCCATTCAGTGGCCACTTAACAGTATTACAACCCAAAAAAAACATTTGTTTTTGTTTTTTTCCAAACTCTTCACAGCAAGGACAACCTTTGGGACTTCCCCACACAAACTATCTTGTACTACTAAGCACAATTGTTGACTTCCCACCACTAAGCTGCGTTATGGCTTTAACATGCGGTAAATGTCTTAATGCAAAGATAACAAGCAGTATTTCAACTATCATGCATGATCTTCCCCCCCCCCCCCCCCCAACAAATCTGACACAATGCAGGTATGATAATGGATGATTTATATGTAAATGCATGAAAATCATTTCATTACTAATAAATCTAAAGCAAATGAAATAATGCAGCTTGTATCAAAAATCACAAGCCGCTTTATTTTAAGGAAAGTTAGGTGCATCTCAAGTACTGCTGCTTATTGAATCCCACAGATCTGAAATGCTTAAAGGTGGAAATCAAATTTTAACAGAAAGACCCTTAAGATTGTATTTGACATAACTTACCCAAGGTCACAATGGGCATCAGCATGATTTGAACTGGAGTTGCCTTGGTTTCTAGCCTGCTGCTCTATCCACTA
This sequence comes from Rhinatrema bivittatum, assembly GCF_901001135.1. NCBI lineage: Eukaryota > Metazoa > Chordata > Amphibia > Gymnophiona > Rhinatrematidae > Rhinatrema > Rhinatrema bivittatum. Next base: position 374,141,075 of record NC_042617.1, read on the forward strand.
GGATCCTTCACTTTTCTAAATCTGAAGCAGAACAAAAAAAGCACAGCAAGGAAAGAGAAAAGGCAAAAGAACTAGAGATAGGGCCAGAGAATGAGAAAAGAGACATGTGAGTCATAAAATCAAGCTAGATACAGCTGAGAATAGAAACTATTTTATTACCTGAAAGAGAAGATAAACTATTCAATATAAAACATTCTGAGACCCAATTCAAAGTATCATGTCCCACAGAATTTAATTGGTTGATTCAACTTTATTAATTCCCTTCTCTAAAGAACTTGCAGTCCAATCGACTGGGAAATTTCACACTCGAACCTTATGTTTTGTAGGAACAAAATGTGTTTTTAGGTATCAGGAAATTTGAGAGTTTTACAATTTTTTCTCTAGTTTTCCTGTAAATTGATCACTGCTACCACTACATTTTTTCAAATATTATATATTTTATTGTATATACCATACTTTTTTTAGGAGGAGAGAAGAAGAGAAAACCTATGTAGGAATGAGTGTATATGTGCACAGCAGCAGCGAACCCATGAGCCCGAGCTCCGCATTTTTTACGTACCTAGCAACATGCCTGATAAAATACACCTTTTCTGAAACTCTCATCTTATGGTTAATGGAGATATAATCATATGACATTGATTTGGAAGTGGGAACCAACTTTCTACCTAATGGTCTAACCATTGCATACAATAATCTGACAATGGCATGGCTTTGAGGGGTGTGCATATAGAGAACTTGAAGGATTCTCTACTAGAAAGACTGATCCAATTCCTTGGGAAAGAGGTAGAGCAGCTCGCAGTGCTAGTATGGGTATGGCTCTCCCATGTGGGAGATACAGATGGTGTGCTCTAGCAGTTTATAAACCCCTGCCACCATCTTAAGTTGCGAATTCTTGGTTGGATTCCTTTGTTGATCTTTTTAGAGGCAGCATATCCTTTGCTGTTCCAAGTTTGATTATTTTTTAGGGAAAATGATTCTGGGAGTTTCTTGTACTGAGACCTGATTAAAAGAATGGAGACAGTGTACCTTACCCTTTAATTTTGTCCATGGTTTTGGAAATCTTTCTGTTATTTGAAGAGGGAGATTTTCCACCCTTCCTGACTCTTGTTTTGTTTTCCCTTTGAGTAAGATTTTTCCTTTTTGTTTCACTGAGTGTCCTAAGGCCCAGGGACTCATTCTTTGTTATCTGGAGGAAGTGGTGTCTTTCAGCTAGAAAGAACTAGAAGACCATATATGTCATCAAGGAGGAAAGGATTCACATCATTACCAGAGAGAAGGCGTATGAAATATCCTTCAAGAGTATGTCACTACTGACTCAGGTGAAAAACACTTCAAAGGAGAGGAGTAAGACCAGTACCAATCCAGTACTACCAGGAGGAAGAAAAGAGAACAGGGAAGAAAGACTACAGGAGAAGTATAAGAAATGGAGCCTGAGATTCATTTAAGCAACTAGGAATATATTTCTAACTATTTCATAATGGGAACAGCACATTTTTTAATAAAATTGGTTTTATCATCTTAAAAAATTGCTGGAAGTTAAGGTAAAAAATTTATTTGGATTTAATATGTACAAATCAATTATATTATAAACATCAATAAAGAACTTTTCATTCATTTCCATCAATTGTCAGTAAATTGAGTTGGAAGCCATACAGCGTGATTATTGCTATTGTGACCCACATTATGAGCTTATCAGTTCTGTTTACAATGGACTTAATGGACAATTAAGAGTGCAGCAATGAATAGGGTCTAGAAGTTGATCTTTCTCCCAACAGGGAATTCTGGACACTCAGAGTAAATGAGCATCTTTATTTATCTAAGCAGTTATATCTGAACTTGAGATGTGGACCTAGGCCCCTATCCAGAACTACCTGTCTGGGAGTCACATATATTTGCCCTGAATGCAATTAAAGGTTGAGACATATGAGCCAGATGTATCAAGCATTTTTTTTCTCATAGATACAAAATGTGAAAGTCTACTGCAATTACTTATTTCTATAGTACACGGTGCTGTAGAATGTTATTACACATAAGAGACAGCCTCTGCTCTGTAGAACTTGCAAAAATATATTTAAAAAAACCCAACCTTTCATCACACTTGGCCTGTAGAAAGGAGAGACAAACCAGAACTCAGCTAAATGGAGGGATGATAAATGCAGTCCATGTTTACAGTAGTACTATAACTTGTTCTATCCCACATACCGAACCAAAAAAGAAATAGGTTCTTCACTGACAATGACAGTTTCATTAAAGTATTCCAGATTATTTATTTCTAACAATATCTAAATGCAAGAAAGTGTACTTGAAAAACTTCATTAGCAGACAATAAGACGTTTGTCAAAATTCCCTGAAATCTAGACCTGCAACTTAAAAACCAAAGATGCAATTTATGATGTAAAGGTCTTACTGTTGCTCAGTCCATGCTGAGAATACTGTAATTATTTTTTTGTTTTGGAAATCCTCTCTTGGCTGCAAACCAAGTGGTAAAAAGGAGTCCTTGTAGGACATACCAATGAATATTTATTGCTGAATTACTGCTCAATGTTTTCTGTATTCTGTAAAAGTTTTGAACCAAATAACGAACAAATATGTGGAGCAAGTCATGTTATATCTTTTTTTCTTTCGCTACCAAAGAAAAATCATTTGGGCAAGCTCCAAAGATAGCTCTCTCCCATGAAGGTTTGCTTCTACGCATAATTAGGTTGTTTTTTTTTGGGGGGGGGGGGGGTTTGCATACCTAAACTTCACAAGATCAAGGCCTTCTTGAATTAAATGGCCCCTGGATTCCTCTGTTGCAAGTGATAAGTACGAGCTATTCTTGCCAATATTTTTGTAAGAAAATGCAAATATAGCCCAGTAGTTCTGACATTTTTTTTTGTGGAAGATTTAATCCTTCCACTATTGGTTAAGGCCGAAATGTTTTCATGTCCTTAAATGGGGGCAGATGGTAGGGCATTAACCCTCTATCCCCTATATTGTACAGGCTCTCAGACTCAGCAAAATGGCTAAGAAGGGATTGTCCTCAGTTCATGAGTCAGCCCTTATGTTTGATCTTTGCCAAAAAAAAAACCCCTTGCAATTTTAAAATCACTGCAGAAATGAGATTATATACCGCTTCAGATTTCAGTGGCAACTCTGTGCTCTTCTCTGCTTTCAATTCTTTTAGACTTTTAATCTATCTTTTCTAAATGTTCATAAGAAATAAAATGCATTATTTTTTAAAAGATTGCTTGTACTTAGACTATCAGTGAAAACAATTTAGGGCAATGCAGCTCTGATTTTTGAAAAGATGATTCTATGAAATTCAAAGGGAATTTAAAAAAAAATCATCCCAGAGGGTATTTTTATATTTGCTAAAGAATGGGGTTTTTTTTTAGCACCGGTGGTTCGTATATGTATTAGGGATGTGTATTCATTGGTCCAGTCATTTCGGTGGTGTGCATGTATCTCGTAAATGGAAAGTAGGTACACAAAACTGATGCGTCCATCTACATGCACACATACCATCAGTTTTATGTGCTTGTCTTCTGTTCGTGAGATATGTGTGCACCACCAAAATGAATTAAATGAATGGACCAATGAATGCACATCCCTAAGTAAGATAGTATGCAATGTTTAATGTGAATGTACATGCACATCTATGTAGTGTTAATATAGAATCTGGATTCATGTGGTCCATGCTTTCTTATCTGATATATTTTCACTTGGGAACACAAACAAGAAGAGGAAAATGGAAGAATAAGGGTCAGCAAAGGAGACATGAGGCAGATAATGTTCATCCTCCCCACAGAGCTTGCACCTGACTTGAAAAGATGAGTAGGGGCCACTAAGCTCCCTGTGATTTTCTCTCCTTCCCTCATTTTAAAATATTACTGTAATTGCCTCATACCTCCATCTGCTCCCCTTAGAATTCCCCAAAACTCATCCACAGAGCCCCCAGTCAAGCAGGCAGGAGGAATCACCCTTCCTGTTGCTTCAGCATCCAGTGTTTTCTCTAACAATGCTAGTAGCATCCCTTGTGTTCTTGGGCATTTCATATTCCATTGCCTCAGGTACAAACTTAGCAACTTCAAGATCCATATTCAAATGCAATTAGTGGGTCATTTATCAAAGGCTTATCGCCCCCGTTTTCGCAGGATTCATCATTCTGCGATGAATGATGAATCCAGGCCTTGGTTAGCCAAGTCTGGTCGGGTCAAAGAGCTGTTCTAAAGTTAGCCAATTATAGTTATCCAGCTAACTTTAAGATAGCCGGCTATATTCAATAGTGCAGCTACACTATTGAATATACTTCCAAAATTAGCCAGATAATCTGGACTGCATCTAAATATGATCCTCCCATTTACCAAAGATTTTCTCCCATTGTGTTTCTATGGGAAACATTTTTAGTAAATAGGGCCCTTAGATTGTAAACCCCTCTGGGGCAGGGAAATACCCAGGGTATATCAATAGTAATTTGCCTTGAGCTTGGATTTGAGAAGACAAGTAATTAAATCCAATAACATTTTGTGCTTTTATTTTATATTCCCAATGATGAATAGCCTTTTAGGAACGACCTTAGCTTTGAAGTCCTTTGATAATTTCTACCTGGCACCATTGCTGTATGGGTCATTGAAGAAAAGTATTTTGTTGGCTTCCTGATGCCTCTGCCTTTCCCCTTTCCCAATTTTATAAGCAATTCACGCATGTAAATTTGGCACCTTATTGGTGTATATTTACTCCTGCGCAATATCTAGAGTAAATGATCGTTAACATCTGAAAATCGAAAAAATGACTAGATGAGGCATCTAGGTGAAGTGGTGGGACTTCAGGCTGAATTTCCAGGAGGGTCTTCACAAGCTACAGATGGACTGAGCAAATTGGTTGGTAAATTGCAGTATGTGTATAAAAATCAAATTATGAAGGGAGTAAATATGTCTGAGTAACATGTAAAATCTACTCACATATCCCTATAAAATATGAAGTAAAAATATGGATAAGTAGTGTTTTAAGACTTAGCCGGCTATCTTATATAGTCAGATAAGTCCAAAAAGCATTACTTAAACAGACAAGTAGCACTTTTCAGATTTATTCGGCTAAGTAGTGGCTTTTCCACTTCTTAGTCAGATAAATTGGAACTTATCCACATAAGTGCTGCTACATAGCCAGGTGAGTCCAAACTTGCATGGCTCTCCGTTTTTATATACATGAGCATCTTTGAGCACATATATACGCTTCTTTATAGTCTGTGCATATCGCTTGCGCCAGATTATAAAATACTGTGGCAACTTTGCATGCATCTATGTACATACGTATATGGGTGTGCGCGAACAGTTTTGAAGATTATCCTCATGGATTTGCCAACTTATTCATGTAATTCTACACCTGCTAATTTTCTGGCATGGTGTATAAATATGCATATTTTATAAAACATGTGTATATCATACGAATGGGCTATAAAATACTAGTGTGGATCTGTTTGCAGCCATATACAAAATGTGCATATATGTCACTATGCACATTTGTTTGAAAATTATTCTCCAAGGTTGTTGGCAGTGCCCTCACCTTATTGGTCAGCAGCATAACAAGTCATAACCAATCAAAACATACCCCAAGAATCTCCCAATCTCTACATCACATGGCCAAAGTTTGCTGGCAAAACGAGCTGAAATGCTGGTGGCTCACGTCTCCTTACTGGTGTGCTGTTTAATTCCCACTGAACTGCAGTTCTCTGTTAGGCTCAGTGGGAAATGGTAGCATCACCACAGAAGGAAAAAGTCATTTTGGCATTTGCCAAGTCCTGGCTCATGAATAAAGTAACTTTTTGTCCTAAAATTATTTTCTTTTTTTCTTTTTTCTTTTTGGGAGATATATAGCATTCAGGAGGCTAAGGATTTCATTTTACAAGTTCTGAAAGTAATTGTAAAATCACATGCTAGTTATCTTCCAAATATATTTGCTTTTAACTGACTGTGACTTGGATCATTTTAATGATGACATCTGGTTGTATTTTACTGTTTATTATAGTTTTTTAAAATTATTTTCCTCTTTGTTCATAACTGAAATGGAATTTCTATCTTGGTGTAATTACTATCTTGGCCTGAATATAAGACAATCTCAAATATGATTTCCAAGAGAAGTAAATTAGAAAACTATGAAGGTATCAATACATGATGGTACCTTCTCTTTCATCCCTCTTCTCTTTCTTCCTTTCTGCCTTGTCCGCCTCATCTCCAGTTTTTTTCTCTCTGTGAAGGGGTATACACAAGAAAGCCCCAGAATACCTTAAGGGACCAGATCCAGAGATCTGTCCGGGTCCACCTAAAGCCCAGACAACAGAGAATCCTGGCTTTAAGGAGGCCCCTGGTAAAGGTTATATCTAGCCAGGCCCAGGAGGGAACAGGAGGCCCTGGGAAAGCAGGAAGAACCTTAGGAAAGACCCAAACTGAGAGACTGTAAGTTGTGATAATGCTTCTTTGTTTATAAGCTGCCAAGAAATGCAGAATAGGTTTTCTGCTGTGAATTAATAAAATATCCAGCCAGAGTTTAGCCTGTGTCTATTTTCTGGCCATTCTGACTGCATACGGAGCCACATATGATGTCAGTTCAGGCATCTCTGAGCTAAGCTTGAAGAAGCCAAAAACCCACGTCAAACAGAAGAATTTTTTTTTTCTTTTTCTTGTTTCCTGTGGCCCAGAGACAGTGGCTACCCGGGCAAGGATTTAAACAGGCTAAGGAGAATAGCTCCACCTACAGAGAGAGAATTAACAGTAAGTCAGTGCCGAACAGTCAGGCTTTGGTGTTCAAGAAAAAAGAAAAGAAAGGGGAAGACGTCTTGTTTAGGTGCTCGGGAGCAGCACAGAAGGCTTTCATGGATTCGCTGGGCAACCAGGACCAATAAGCCAACATTGACCAGGTGATACAAGTCCTGGTGGAAGGCCAGCAGCAGCAGCTTCAGAAAGTCTTTCAAAATCTATATGAACAGGTCACCCAACTTGCAAGCTGCCACAACAAAGTGAATCCACCACCTCCCAACCAGTTTAAGATGAAGGCAGGTGATGACCCAGAAATCTTCTTAAGAAACTTTGAAAGGACTGCCCGCATGACGGACTGGCCAGAAGTTAACTGGAACAGATACCTGGCAAATTTGCTTACAGGCAAAATTCAAATGGCCTTTCAAGCAGCCAATCTAGGGTGATGGGCCACCTATCTGGAAGTCAAAAACACCATCCTAGAAAGGGCAGAACATATTTCAGAAACCTTGTAACAACAGTTCTGCCGGACATGATACAGCCTGAGGAAAATCCCTAAAACCTAGTCCACCATCTGAAAGGTGCTGGATGGAAATGGCTGCAACCCGATGAAAACACTGTTCGAAAAGGAGTCAAGCAGGTGTTTCTGGAAAGTTCCTGTGCAGGCTCAACCAGCCCATGTGGAACTGGGTGTATTAGCACATTGAGCTCACTTTGGAAAAACATTAGACGAGGCAGACGCCTTCCTTCAGGCCCAATTAATGCCTGATGTAGTGTGGGGGATAGAATGGCAGCTCAAAAGGGCCCCAGGGTACAGTAATAAAAGTGGAGGGCACCAGAGCAACCCTCTAAAGTGGGCAATTTGGGATCTGGATCCTGCACATAGGCCACACCCTCTCTTGCTTACTTTAACTATGGAGAGAGAGAGAGGTCAATTGACCAGAGACTGTCGTTATGATCAAAGCAAAGTGGTGGACATCAACATGGTGACACAGCTGACACTAAAGACTAAAGTTTATATGGATAGAGGAAAGTCTCCAAAGCAAGGCTGATTCTCAAATTGAAAGAAAAAGGGGTTTTGGAGGGATTGGTAGAACTCAGTACTAAGGATTTATATAATTTCTCCTTCTGTGCTCTTTGTGTGGGAAGTGAACATGAGGAAGAACGCTGCCCATATGGAAAAGAAGAAAATGAAGAGCCCTAGGGAAGAATGGGTAATGTTAAATAGGAACCACCCCCACAGACATGCTCCTACTGTAAGACAGAGGACCGCATGGATAAAGAGTGCCTCTAGCTTGAAGACATAGAGTGGGAGTGTAAGCTAGCGGAACAGTGCAAGAAGGAACAGGTTGTGGAGGGTGACTCCCAGCACGAGAATGAAAAGTGGAATGCAAATAGGAGAACATGCTTGTAAAACTTCAAAGCTGTAACTTGGTGGATATCCATATTGGTAATTCAAGGACTTTGGGGTCTAGTTGGAGCTAGATGAAGTTTCCACCCAAGCCCTGGTAGATTCAAGGTGTAGTAAGACATAGATTCATAAGTACTTGGTCAAAGATAGGATATCAATTAGAAAAAGGCGATGTTGATCTATGTACATGGCATCAGGTCAATGTACACACCAGTCAGATCCTGCTGACAATGCTAGCAGTACAAACTATTATGGAAGTGGGAGTACTTTCTTAGCTCCCTCATCCAATGGTTTTAGGGTGCTGTTATCCCCAGTTTAAAACCCTCTGGGGTCTGCTCATGGTCAGATTGGAACAGTGGGTACCCCACAAACCCTGGAGAGGTTTCACAAATGAATTGGGGAGGGGAAACCTTAAATGGGTTAAGCAGCCCCAGCATAGAGAGAGAAACAGGGGTCTTCTTAGGAGTATACCCTTAGTAAAGGCAAATGCTCAGTCTAAGAAGTTTGAACTGAGGGGGAGGATATACACAAGAAATCCCCAGAATACCTTAAGGGACCAAATTCCGAGATCTAGCCCAGTCCACCTTTATCCAAGACGATGGGGAATCCTGGTCTGGGTGGAGGCCCCTGTGAAGCTGTATATTTAGCCAGGCCCAGGAGGGAATAGGAAGCCCCAGGAAAACAGAAGGAACCCGAGGAAAGGCTCAGACTGAAATACTATAAGTTGTGATACTGCTTCTCTGTTTATACACTGCGAAGACATGCAGAGTTGTTTATCTATTGTGTATTAATAAAAGTTCATAAATATCCAACCAGAGCCTAGCTTGCATCTATTCTCTGGCCATTCTCTTGTCTCTTGTTTTCTGTCTGCAACTCCTCCTTCCTTCCTCCTGCACCCTTTGCCCCCCTTTCCCTCTCTCTCCTCGCTGCATCCATTGCCTGGTGCTATCATCCCAGGTCACATGGACCTCAGCTGTATTTGCAGACTGCCTCATTGCTGCATCTTCATGTCCCCATTCACTTCTTCGGGTATTTTGGCATTCCACCTGTTGTGGAATTTAGTCATCCTTTTAGGCTGAACATCCCTATAGTTTTTGTGAACAAATTATATGAGATCTTTATTATTCTTGAGGACATAAAATCTCAGGTTGACATCTCATCTGAACGATGTGCTTTCAGCAACTGAGAAGCCCATAGTCAAAAAGCCTGGTTTGCAACAAAGTTACCCGGATAATTTTATCTGGGTAACTTTATCTGGATGTTCAGCAGCACTTATCCAGATAAAAGTGCCACTGAACTTTTATCTGGATAAAGTTACCCAGATAAAAGTTATCCAGGTAAATTTGCCACTCACCAGACTTTTGAACATTGAAAAAAAATCATGGGGCAGTGGTGCTGGATCACCCCTCCCTAATGGCCTTAAAAAGAAAAGAATGCATCATGCCCAAGCCCTGCCAATCCCCCCACATCCCCTAACCAAATTCCCACTGCCAACCCTGAACCCCGAGAAATGCCCTCACAGCCTAGCGGGCTGAGGAGAGGCTCTTACCTCCTCCCATTGGGCTGAACACTAAAGTATAGAGATGTGCATCGTGCCGGCGATCGTTTCTGCTTTCATTTTCGTAAAACCGCGGGAAATTTCGTATCTCCCGCGGTTCGGGGGTTTTTTTTTTTCGTGGCGAATCATTTCCGGGTTAGTGCACACTAACGGGAATTAGTGCGCACAAACTCCCGTTAGTGCATGCTAGCTCCCGTTAGTGCGCGCTAACATAAAACCGTTAGTGCGCGCTAGCTCCTGTTAGCGTGCACTAAATCGAAAAATGACTTTTCCCGAAAATCTGTGGAAAATGTGATCATTTATTGGTTTTCCCGATACATGATGAATTAGGAAATATCATACAATATTTTAATTTGTCAAAAAAATGATGCAAATCCCTACTAAAGTACAGCTGATAATTACTAGCTCTTAGTATTCCTTTATTGACTTCACTCCATGGTGAATAGACCAATTCCCATGCACATCCGAGTTCTGAATGGCAGTTTCTCCCTTCCCTGTCAGTGACTTCTGAGTGGGAATTGGCTCCCTCCCTGTCAGTGAAGGAATCATTTCTGAATTGGGATTGGTCCACCCATTTGAGCGTACAGTGAATAAATGAATATTAAGTGCCAGAAGTTATCAGAACTACTTGCACTTCGTAAAATTATTCAGCTGAGCCAGAGGTAAGACCGGGCCCCCTTCCCACAAAGCTTGGGTTAGATTATGGAGAGAGTTGGAGGACTGAGAAGAGTTCTGGGGGATAGGGTAGAGTGAGGGAAGGGGAGGGGGCTTAAGACTGCAGTATATTTCTGAATTATAAGGAGGATCAGGAAGGAGGATTCGGACCTCATACTTTTTTATTTAAGAAGAAAGAGAATGGGAGGGGGGGGGGGCTTTAAGCCAAAGTAGTTCTTTTTATTTAACAAGGGAGATTGGGAGGGAGGACTTCCTGCCATAATGCTTAAAAAAAAGGGGGGGGGGGGGAATCAGGAGGTGGGATTCCTTATATGTAATTTGGGAAGGAGGGAGAGTTGTTTGGGTAAATTTAGTCCTGCTATTTGGCTCACCAAATTTACCAGAACTTTGCCTGGGCAGCACTGATATTCAGTGCTCTCTGGCCAAAGCGAATCAACATCCTGGGAACTTTCCCAGAACTGCTTCTCTTTACCTGGGTACATTGTGTGCTGGTAGATATTTTCTCAAACAATATTTAGCCAAGGAGCGGGGGGGGGGGGGGGGGGGAATTTCAAACCTTGCAATTTGTCTGGTTTACTCCCAAAGTTAGCTGGACAACCCCTTTTTTTGTTTTAAACCTTTCTTTATTCAAGAGACATAAATTAAATGAAGTTTTGATTGGTTATTTTTCTTCTCTTCATAGGCTGACTTCTGAAGGTCTAAATTCAATTGTCCGGGTAGTGGACAAGTTATCTGGCTAACGTTGGCTGGATAACTTGTCCCATATATTCAGTGGGAGAAACGTCTCACTGAATATGCTTAATTATAGTTATGCGGCTATATGAAGCTGGATAACACTAATCTTAACCTTCGTTGTTTGAATAGGGTCAGTTAGGCCTAAAGTCATCTGGCCTCATGTAGCCAGATAACTCACTACTTACTCTTGGTAAGTAACACACCTCACTGGCCCAGAACCATCCTATCACTGTAGGGCTCAGGCTTCGCCCTTCTCTCCCCACTAAGAAACCAATACATTGCCCCTTCTACCCTACAAACTGTCCCCCCCAAACAGAAACCCTCCTAGAGAAACCTCCCTACCTACCCGGGACCTATAAGTTAGCCAGATAACTCAACCCCTCCCCAGAACACCCCTGTGTTATCTGGCTAAATTATAATTTAGCACGAATAAGAGGCTAAATATGTCAAATTTTCCGTTTAGGTAAATAACTTTTGCGTTATCCATCTAAATGACTTTTGCATTTGGACCTCTTGATGTTAATACAAACCATTTGAATATTGACCTTTCACACAATACTGGAGGCATTGATTGAGAAGTGTTTTACTTCCTCTGTATAATCACTATTAGCAATGCTTCCTACAATATCCAGTGTTACCTGGAGGTCTTCCATCCAAGTGACAATCCTACCATACCTGATTTATTTATATATTTGACATACATTCTGCGATTCCAATATTGTCCAACATGGATTACAAACTGCGTACATAATCATAAAAACAATTAGCTTCTAAACGGTCACAGGCCAAGGATCTATGGTTGCAGAATATCTTGGTAAACTGTGTTTATTGATCTGGTAATCATGGCATTTTGCTAAAATGTCTTTCTACACAGTATGAGGCAGCACTTTTGGGAATAACAACATCTACAACTGACAGAAAAACTATATATGCACTGTGTTCAAAGTCAAGGGAAACCACAGCTGTCAGTTTCAATTAATTCAAATGTCAGTACGGAATAAATATCCTTGGTTCTAGAACTCATTTAATAAGTCTGTCTAGCTCCAGTCTGTATTCATCATTGGTCAACTGAGACCTCAGATGTATCGTAAAAATACATAGGAAGAACACTGCTACAATGATTGTTTTTACTAAAAACTAAAATAACTTCTGTGGTTATATTTACAAGTAAGGCCATTGCTCCCAGCTCAATATTATGATAGGCCATTTCCTAGCTTCTCAACCTGAAGCATTAAATATCCTATAGCACAAAAGAGCCCAGTTATCATTCATAGAGTAGAACTGCAAATATTTTTGTAACCGTTCTTTTCAATAAAGGCCCAATGTGTGGCCATATAAATAGTCTGGCTCTTATACAAAAGAATGACAATTAATGACACATTTTTGTTTTGTTTGGGTATTTTTGAATTCACAACATTATTTTTTAAATGGGCCTCCAGCAACCCTAGCTGGGCCTTCTTGGCACCAGGGTCTGGCACTGAGGCCTAAGCCCAGGCTGTATTTCATGCCTAGGGCTAGTCCCAACTGGGCCATGTTTGGGGCCCTCCTGTTTTCTAGTTGCCAACACCCACTTATCCCCTTTCCTGGATCCAGTCAAAATGGGCAGGAGCAAGGCGCAGTCACTCCTGCCCAGGTTCTGATGCTTAAAAAAAATGGCGTTGTCTACCTGGAGGACAGTACCAAAGTCACTTTGGCGACTTCCTCCAGTAGGGCTGATGCCATTTTGTTGTACAGCCATAGATTTCTACAGCACCAAGCACGCTTAGGCCTAGGCTTCAGGGTCTACCCAAGGCTAGGTCTCAGCACTAGGAAGGCCTTGCCATGGCCCACCAGAGGCTTGTTTTTTGGGTTTTTTATTGGTCCGGGGGTGGGGGGAGGGTTTATTGTTTAATTTTCAGTTTGGCAAATGAACCAAACCGAAAAAAAAAACCATTTAATGGACTGAATGAAAATGTAAAATATAACACAAAATGAAAAAATTTGGGGGCTACACATCCCTAATAGTAATCACAGAACTCGTCAGGACTGCAGTCTCCATGAGACTTAAGTATGCATTTCCACGGTGCACATGCTATAGGTAGCCACCCTAATGGGAGTCAGTTTGTTTTTGATATGAAACTTTGATCACAAAAAACGTTTTGCAGTAAACAGTATTGAGCTCCTACAATATATTACAGATCTCTGAGTCAACCAGAGTGAATTTGCAGCCCTCACTTAATTGGAAGCAGATACTATTAGTTTTTAAGCATTTAATCACAATTCTGGCATAATACAGCAGAGGGTATACCACATTGCCTTTACTGAGCCACATGGCGATTACAAGGATCCTGATGACATGATGCAAAAATGCTGCTAAAATTAAAAAATAATTAGCCTGGCTTTGATTTTTCACTTGAAGTAGTACAGGCTCTGTCAGACAGTGGAGAAAATGTTCTCATTACTTTATTGTCCATGCTGTTGCACAAAGTAGCTGCGATCACCAGCTTGATTATTTTAAATGTCTTGCCCAGCTCTTTTCTCCTGCTTCTTTCAGTATCCAGCTGCAAAGGAACCTGCCCCAACTGCAGCCACAGGGGTCTTTCCCCCATTTTATCTCTCTCTCTCTCTGCCTTCCCGGATAGCCTAACCATAGCAGTGGTACAAGTCGTCAGGCATGAAACACAGCCCATGGCTCCCTCCGGAGCCCAGTATGCATGCTAGTAGGCTAGTAAGAGTTATTTCTGAGGAATTAGCTTCCTAGCTGGTGGCTGTCAGCACTGCTTCCATAGCGTTCCTTTCACATGTTGGTCTCAGGAGAAGAAGCTGGGCCCAGAAACTGAACACGGGTTTCCCACATGGCAACACTTGGAACTACCTCTGAATCACCGGGCCAGCATGCAAACTAGATTTTGCTGAATCACATCAGGAATGTAACCCCACTCTGGTGTGCGTGTCCAGCACACGTGGGGCCATAAATGAATTTATAATCTCTTTGGGGCAGGGGGACCCTGACGAGCTCTTCTGCTTCCGTTTACTCCCAAGGTGTGGATCCTTTCGACTGGGGGAAGAAAGGAGTCCTTTCAGGTCCCAGTGCGGGTGATTGACTTCCCTCTCTGAATTCCCTGGGTGAGGTGAATTTAGATACAGGGACCACTGGATTAGTATCCAAAGTAATAACTTTACTGCAGACAATGATGGGCTGATGGCCCAGTAAATATGAATATCCAGCACCACAGTTCTTTCCCTCTTTAGCTACAACTTTTATCCTCTACAAGGGTTTCTGCAAAGACAGGGGACTTTCCACCCAACTGGATTAGGTGGGATGGTCTCAGTTGACAGGGCAACCCTTTAGTGGATGGGAAACCTCTTCCAAGATGGCCAAAACCTGCCTCTGCACATAGGGCAAATTCTCTCTCTCTCTCTCTCCAGGGGCTTTGAAGACTCCAGATGAGTGTCCTCCAAAGTAGATATGTGCTTAGTCTCAGTTAGATGTCCTTTGTCTTGAGGGGTGTCCCTGATGGGTGGGATCCTAGCTAGAACTGCAGGTCTCACAGGCCCATGGATGGATAGGAAGAGGGGCAGAAAAACACTTCCTCCCAGGGCTTCAAAATTAACTTCTTCTCTTCCCCCAAAAGTAAACAACATCAGAAATCTCTTGCAATGGGTCATCACCATTTCAGGGGAAGGTCTTCCCTATCCCTTCCCCACTCCCTGAGTCCTGAAAAGACCCAAAGGTTCAGCAAGGCTCCTATCAAGCAAAAGTCCAAAAAGCCAAATTAGTTCCTGGGCAACCAGTCTGCACCTCTGAAGGAGAGTGCAGCAGTGGAGTCCTGACCTACTCTGAGGGATCTTGGATGGATTCCAAAGCCCCAGGTAGGTAAAAAATGTAACTGAGGAAAATCTCCAACCTTCCTCTCAGACTGCTAACTAAGACTGCCCCCAGAGTCCTTTGTGGAGCTCTACTATAAAACCTCCTGCAGGAAATATCCATTAGATATAGAAGGGGCTGCCAACAAATGGATCTTCCCCCTAATTATCTCTCTAACTGCACGAACATGTACGGTACAAGGGTTACTGGTAATCCGAGTTACAGGAACATTATTCAATAATTTATCCTCACTTAACGTCCTTGTAGTGTACTGGAAATCAGCTTGAAACACAATGCAAGATGATTGAAAACAATGAAGGTAATTTTAAAATGAGCGTGATTGCACCCATACATGCACATATCGGCATACAAGCGAAGATACGCTGGAATTTTTAATTGTGCGCACATTTACATGTATATGTTTTAAAATACACCAACTGCACATACGTATGCTCCTAATTTTAAGAGGTTACTTGAGTATAGCTAGCATACATGTCGGCTTTTACACATATGTCAGCAGATTTTAAAACATGTTCGCACAAGCCACTTTCCCGGTTTTCCAATGAGTCCACCGGTTTGTCCAGTTAATATTGAGGTCTTTCAGACCCCTCTGGTTCTTCAACCTGCATGCCGTCCAGTTGTCCCGGACTCTTCAGCCTGTCCTATAAGCCCTAAAATTTGAGGTCTACAGACTTGCTCCTCATCAGGAGCAGCAGTAAAGTTACGTGACTATCGAGCATATGCGCGCTGTGTTTTTTGGTATTAAAATATGGAGTTACGCACATAAATGTTGGCCCCACCCCAGAACCCCCATGCCCTTCCCCTTTTCTGCCCCCATATTCCTCACGCAGGCAAGGGTACATACACGCAAATTTTTCAGCTTTTTAAAATCCGCACTGCTCACATGTGGTCCGCATACACTCTTATGTGGGCATTTTTGCATGAGCAACGCTTTTAAAATCAACCTGAATATATTTAAACCATTTACAACTAGGACTTCATTCTTAGGTGATGTCAATATTCAAAGAAATAGAAAACGGATAACTTACTCGGCTACAGTTAGCCAGATAAGTTATCAAGCATATTCAGGAGGATAAATGTCCCGCAGAATATCCTCAAATAAATTATCCAGCTAATCAGAGCCGGATAACTTTAAATCCATCTGGCTATTTTTGAATATTGCCAGTTGGGTTTCAAGGTTTATGACTATGTCTAGCTGGATAACTTTAAACTTAACCAGCTACATTCAAAAGAATATAGCTAGATAAGCGCAGAGCTGCAAGGTTTCATAAATAAATACGATTGCAGGCCTGGTGCCCTATTACAAGACCCTCGCCCCTTCCTCTGAGCCACAAACAAGCCTGCAACCTCTCCCCAAAATCCCCTCCTTCTCCGGTGAATAAAATAAAATGCCGCCAGTCCTTACATGCCTCAAGCCCCTCCCACTCACTATCAGGTCAAGTGATTTCTTTTTAAAAAACTTAACTCCAGGACTCCTCTCCCCCCCCCCCCCCTTATCTTCCCACCCTCCCGGTACCTTCTGGCTGAAAGTTCTTCAGCCCAGATCGTAGTAGCAGCCTCCCGTGACCTGGGCTCGATGCTTCCACAGTTGCTTCGGGAAATACGCTTCCAGTGTATCATTTCTAGTGTTGCTAGAGGAATTACACAAGAGGTGTATGCTTCCAGCATATTTCCTGGTGCAGTTGTGAAGCAGCGGGCCCGAGTCGCAATAGGCTGCTACTACGATCTGGGCTGAAGAAACTTTCAGCCAGAAGATACCGAGAGGGTGGGAAGGTAAAGGTTGGAATGGGGGTGGATGGGGGGAGGGGGGACCTGGAGGCAAATTTTTAAAAAGAAATGGCTTAATCTGTGAGCAAGCAGGCAAGGGTGAGGGTACTGGAGGCATGGGAGTCTGTCACCTTTTTTTTTATGTATGTGCTGGAGGATTAGGGGAGTTGGAGGAGGAGGAGGTTATAGGCTCGTTTCCACAGGGACACTCATTTGGAGCAAGGGGTGAGGGGGCTTGTAATAGGGCACTAGGCAGTAGGCCCATGATCTTGGTTGGGTTTTTTTTGTTTGTTTGTTTGTTTGGGTTTTTTTAAAACCCTAAATCCTGGCATTTATCTTTTGCATATAGCTGCTCTCAGGCACATAGAGTTAGCTCAATAACTTATCCAGCTTACTCCAAATATCAGAGTTAGATGATATTCATCGAACTCAACCCCATTCTAGAACACCTCCAACACACCTCTTTCCTATTCCACTAAATCGTATCCATCTAAATGGCTTTGAATATTGACTTCAGGTGTTTGTAAATTTTGAATTCAGGTCTTTACTTTCCAGCTAATTAGTGATTCTTTGAGATTACAAAAAAATAAGTGTATATCAATCTTCTCTTGGCACAGGTACTATTGCAGATGAATTAAATACATACCTTTGTGCAGTTGAGATATCATCGGCATAGAAAAGACATAAAATCAGAGTGGAGGATCAAAGGTAGGTAAGCAGAGCCCTAAGCAGGGAGGGAAAAGTTATAGGCTATTAGCTGATCAGTACAGCAGCTGGTGGCCCGTCACTCTGCCCCTTTGGACCCCACTCCCTAATATTTCTCTGGATGGCATCAATAGGCCTGATTTGTGGCAGTTTTTCTGTTTAAACATTTTACAGTTTTGGTAGTTTTATAACTGTTTTTCATACTTTATATCATGTTGTGATGCATTATTCACCAGAGACAGACTATCATAGACATATACAACACTTTTGTCGCACATACATTTGACACTGATGCAGGTGTCCACCATTTAATTCAAGTCCTATCCTTCTGAAACATATTTCGGATTTTTATATACCGACATTCTCAATAGTGCAAGGTGCAGGAAAAAAAAGCATAATCAACAGGTGAGAGATTTCCAGCCTGCAAGCAACTGAGTTGAAGAAAATAGCATTCCTAGGAATAAGGGAGAAGACATTAGAATGTTTCCAAAAGCTCACAACTCTTAATATCCAGCCCAAAGTGTAATGCAGGGGGATTATAATGGACATCCTAGCCAAATATCCTGGGTTATGCCAGGATATTTGGCTAGGGTGCCACATCTCAACATCACATGTGACCCTTATCTGGTGCAATAGCTCTCCTCATGTGTATCACAATGTCTCCTAGATCTGGCAGAGGTTACTCAATGGCCCAGTCTTGGCAAGGAGTAATGAGCAAGGCTTATCTACCAGCTGGCAAGAACTAATACATTCCAAGAGCAACCAGAAAGCTGAGGGTGGAAGCAGGACAGGGAATATAAGGAACCAATAGAGAAGGGGGGGGGCCCACAGTTAGGATGGTGGAAAGAATATGAGGAAGTCTGGAACATTGTTAAACTACATCCTAATTATAACCAGTCCTGCCAGAGCATGATTATACTATGCTATAGTGCTACATACAGAAATTCTTCAACATGGTCTTCCAAAATAGGTTTTCAGTCCATCCTGGCAAGGTTTTTTTTTATCATCCCTGAATTCTGTATCTCTTTATTATTGTATATTAGTGCACAAGTTGTACCCTTTTTAAGGGTACTACACACAAAGCGCTAGAAAGCAAACATACAAGGGCTTTATGTTAACCTGTCACACAATAACACACAACTATCAAGGTAGCCACCCCAGTTTCATAGAATGCATACAAATCAGCTTATCACTTTCCTTGAAGTCAGGTCTTTTCTCTGCTGTGCAGAAAGCAATGGTGCAGGGTACAGTGCCTCACCAAAGAGACACACGAAATAGGTATAAAACCAGAAACCATCACCATCTCAGAAAATGTACTTACAGTATGTGCAGACTATTACGTGATGTATATGTAATGCGTTGGTTAAGTGTGCCACAAGAAGGTCAAGGCAAACCAGTACAACATGACCTATAAACATACATTTTTCTCTGGGGGCTAGAAACACATCTGGCAATAACAAGATTGCCCAATGGCACCAGAAGGCCCTGTGATAAGATAGGGGCAAAGGGCGGCCGGTGCCATTTTGACCAATGGCAGTCACCGGGCTAGGAGCAGGAGATCGTTCCCGGGCTCCCTGCTTGACCACCAGGGCAATTTTGGTGAGTCTTGGGGATTGGGAAGGTGGGCTAGGGTAGCAACTGTGGAGGCTCAATATTTTAATATACGGGAGGGGTTGGGGCAGGTTATGTGTTTTTTTTCTTTTCTTTTTTTTTTAATGAATCAAACATTTTTAAAATGGTCTGGGATGGACTCAAAATGACCCACCCCCGAAATGATTAAAAACATGAAATGAAAAATGTTTGCAATAACACCCCTAGTATCAAATAACCTGAACCAATGGTATATATCCAGGAGTTTTCAAAGAACTGAAAAATTAAATTGCAAACCTATTATTATTATTATTATTATTATTATTATTATTATTAATAATCTAGAATTTATCATTTAAATCAACTATAGTTCCTGATAATTGGAGAGTGGCCAATGTAATGCCAGTTTTTAAAAAGGGTTCCAGAGGTAAACCTAACATCAGTGCCAGGAAAAATGATTGAAACTATTATAAAGAACAAAATTACTAAACATATAGATAAGCATAGTTTAATGGGACAAAGCCAATATGGGTTTAGCCAAGGGAAGTCTTACCTCACTAATCTGCTACATTTTTTGAAGGTGTGAATAAACATGTGGATAAAGTTGAGCCAGTTGATACAGTGTATTTGAACTTTCAGAAAGCATTTGACAAAGTCCCTTATGAAAAACTCCTTAGGAATTTAAAAAGTCATGGGATGGGGCAGTGTCCTATTGTGGATTGAGAACTGGTTAAAAGATAAGAGAGAGTAGGGCTAAATGGCCAATTTTCTCATTGGAGATGGGTGACTAATGGAGTCTCCCAGGGATCCGTGCTGGGATTGCTTCTGTTTCACATATTTGTAAATGACCTAGAGATATGAATTATGAGTGAGATGGTCAAATTTGTTGATGTTACAAAATTATTCAAAGCTGTTAAATCACAAGAGGATTGTGAGAAATTTCAAGAGGAATTTGAAAGACTGGAAATCCAAATGCAAGATGGCATTTAATGTGGAAAAATGCCAATTGATGGACACAGGGAAGAGTAACACAAATTATAGCTACATGATGCAAGGTTCCTCATTAGCAGTCACCAATAAAAAGATCTAGGTGTCATCGTGGATAATATGTTGAGATGCTCTGTTCGGTGTGTGGCAGTGGCCAAGAAAGCAAATAAAAATTGAAGCGTGGGGGTGCTGGAAGTGCCAACAAGGCTCGAGGCATCGATGGAGGTGGCTGTGGATGAGAAGGAGCCGAAAGAGGAACCAAATTATTTGTAAGGGCATCAAGCCGGGCGTGAAGACGATCCATGGAGGAGGCCAGTGCCTCAAGAAACTGCTGCTGTTTTGTACCTTCGAGGCCAGGCCTGGGATGGCATGGAGGGCATGCAGCTCCACCGAGTCCATGGCCTTTGCAACCTGTTGCGTCGGAGGTGGACCCTTGGGCCGAGGTAGGGTTGACGCAACCTGTAGGTAGGGACCTACAGGTCCCCACCGTCAGCAGGTGGAGTGGGCCGAAGTTAGAGGCCGCTGGAGCTTCACCTATACAAGCCCTCATTCCCCTCGGGTTGAGCCTTTGGCTGCCGGGGCCAGCAGGACTTAGGTGGACCTCAAGGTTAGTTTGTAAAGAGAAGTGGTTCAGCCCAGACAGCAGTCGATAGGTGGCGTAGTCTTCCCTGGACTGGGTTCGGTACAGGAACTCAGGCGCCAAAGTAATGGAAAGTAACTGGAGGTGCTCAAGCAAAGAAAGGCTGGAGCCTTGTATGTCCATGTCCAGGAAGCAGAGGTCGTGGCAAGCAATGTAGAACTCTGGACACGGAGAAGTCCGTAGCATAGTCAATCAAGGCAACGGTCAGGGCACGGAGAAGGCAGGCATAGTCAATCAAGGCAATGGTCAGGGCACGGAGAAGGCAGGTGTAGTCAATCAAGGCAGTGGAGAGGCCCGACGAACAAGGACATCCTGGCTGACAACACTGGGGATCATGGCAGAGCCGGAAGCACCGAAAGTGACCTGAGGTCGGAGCTGGCGGTCCACCGCCACCAGTGAAGAGGAACCAGGAGCTGGAGTCCATGTGAGAAGGTGAGAGGGCCGCGCTGTGGGTCTGCCGTGGGCGACACGCGTAACATATATGAAAGCATGAGTTATCTAGGAGCCAAGCTCTTTTTTTTTAGCCATTCTCAAAGTCCTCTGCCAGCCTCGAGTATGAGAGAATGTATGCATCCTGGCATAACCCAGGATATTTGGCTAGGATGTCCATTATAGCGGAGCACTTCTGACCGCATTACTAACGCCAAGTCTACAACACAGAAACAGCCGCGATTGCAAGTATGTATCTCTTCAGTTTCATAGTGACCGCATTAAGTGACTAAACAGTCAATAATTCCAGGATGAATGTTATGGTATATTTTTTCATGTTATGCAGATTTCCACAATGTCTTAACAGTCTCTCCCAGTATAAATACTGCCCTTGAAGAAGGAGCTTCGCTCCGAAACACCCTGGTGTCGGCGGTTCGAGACGGACTGTGTGAGCATAAGATAAGTGCAATACCTGTGGACTATAACAACATTTAACCATTCCATAGAGGTACCTAATGATTAGAAGCCGTTTTTTGAGGCTTACAGACACGATAGCAGAACCTGCATCGTATGAAGGTATACTCTATCTCCATCTTTATATCTAACATGTATTGATTTCTTCCATTATAATCCCCCTGCATTACACTTTGGGCCGGATATTAAGAGTTACGCGTGGGCGTAGATTTGTGCGTGCAACCCGGCACACACAAATCTATGCCCGATTTTATAACATGCGCGCGCAGCCGCATGCATGTTATAAAATCCAGGGTCGGCGCGGGCAAGGGGGTGCACAATTGTGCAACTTGTGCGCGCCGAGCCACGCAGCCTTCCTCCGTTCCCTCTGATGCCGCTCCAAAATCGGAGCGGCCTCAGAGGGAACTTTCCCTCCGCCGCCCCCCCCCCCCACCTTCCCCTCCCTTCCCCTACCTAACCCACCCCCCAGCCCCGGGATATATGCGCGTCACGGGGCTTGCATGCGTCGCCGGGCCTATGTAAAATAGGCTCGGCACGTGCAGGAGCGGATTCTCAGGTGTCATGCGTGTAACCCTTTGAAAATCCGCCCTGTTATTTGCATATTCATGGAGTGGAACTTTATCCTATTCCTTTAAGCTCTTTCATGCTGCATTTCTGGTCTTAATGTCACATGAGAGCAATCTATTACATTAAGCATTGAGGAGAACCCTTCATTGTTGAAGATGTCATTATTTCCTCTTTCTGTTGTCTTGTGTGAGGAAATGAAATGTAGTCATTCATTCTTTGGCAAAGAATAGCAATAAACTGGTATATACAATGGGAAGTGGCAGACTGTAATACCAATAGTGTCAGCTACGGTTGTTTGGGAACTGTTAGTGGCTAGGAAAGCCAAGGGAGTGGTGACTTTTATATGTATAGCCAAAGCATGAATTTTGTGTGATAATCTCCAGACCCCCTTTGAGCAAGTCACAAAAATCCAGTATAGTTTGCTTATTAAATCAATATCTAATGAAGACTTGATCTTCAGAGAAGTTAAAGTAATTAATTCTGGCCCTGCACATCCTTTAAGGCTGGTATCTCCTTCTTCTCTGCCGCCAAGCCCCTCTCCCTTTGCTGCCTCCAGTGCCACCTGCAAAAAATTGGAAGCATGCCACATCTTGGAAAATCTCCAAGCCACTGTAATGTGAAAATAGCCATGTAAGATGATATCCAGACAAAATTATTGAGGTAATTTGACAGGTCCATTCCTGCCAATGTCTAAAGAGCAGACCTAAGTTTAGTTGGAATCATGTCATCAGTTGACCTGGCAGAAATGAAAATTTGACTTATTTGGCTCTGGTTTGGCCATGCCCCTGACTAACCCCCAAATGCCTTTTTACTTATCTAGCTAAATGCCACCATTCACCACTGATATTCAGCTAAGGTGCTGCCACTGAAAATCCACTGTAGCCGGACATGTCTGATTTAGCCAGCTAACTACCTCTTTCATCTGGAAAAGTGGTGCCTAAGGTTTTGAGTAGTGATCTCAGATTTTACACTATAAAGACCATTGTATGCATAGGCAACTAAGCCAGTTCAAATGCTTCCACATGTATAATCATAATTCCAGTAATGTTTGCATTTTTTTCTAGCTAAGAGCTAAATATACACTGAGCTTCAAAGAAAATGATCTCTAATCACACCAATTCAAAATAAAAATCAAAATATAAACAATATAACTTGTAATCAAATCATAATGTATTTTTGTAGTAAAGTAGAAAAAATAATTTTAGAATTTTCATTTACCATTTCCAAACTATAAAGACCAAACACCTATAAATACATGGTCATCCTTCTCAAAAGTTACAAATGATGCAGTGAAACAAATTATAGATAAACAAAAAATTTCCAACTCGCCCTTGAACCCCTGTCCTGGGTTAATCTTTAAACATCTAGCAGAAACCTGTCCAGACCACATCGGCAAAATAATAAATCAGTCTCTGGAGACAGGTGTATTCCCAGAATGTTTAAAGCAAACATCTATACTCCCCATTCAAAAAAAATCAATCAACCTCTTTTTCAGTACTCTCTAACCTCCGACCAATAGCTTCATTAACTTCATTATCAAAAATCTTAGAATCTGCAGTCTTACATCAACTAAATGAATTTCTCACAGATTACGATATACTACATCCAAACCACATGATTTTCGGAAAGGATACTCAACAGAAACCCTTTTGTTGTCCTCTTTTGATACTTATCTAAGAGGCATTGACTCATACACTGATTTCATATTGATCCTGTTAGACATTTCTGCAGCATTTGATACACTAGACCAGTGGTTCTCAACCTTTTTTCTATCAGGACACACCTAACAGATGGTTCTCACATGCATGACACACTGAACCCATGATCGTCATGAGGCTAGCTGTAAAAGTACAGTTTGCATCCACGGGAACCCCCCCTGACCCACAATAATGAATGTAAAGCAGAATTACGACATTCCCCATACAAATCACCCTACAAAAAAGATATTCTGGTTCTGGTGTCATCTCAGTAACAGCAACTCAAACTCCTTCTACTACCAGGCTCAATAGCCCTACTTATGAAAAGACAGCAGTTTACCACCAATGCATGTCCTCTTGAGAAAACACAACAAATAAGACTAATACAAACACTTACATGCTAGTAAAATATCTCACCTCAGTAACACACACAGAACCGAGCTAACATACTCCCAGGATCTGCAGTTATGTACATAAACTAATCCGCACACAGTTACACCTGTATTATGGAATGCACTCAACCAGTAACAACCCTATCTATGAAAAGGCAACACTACAAATATTAAATCAGGCCCTAAACACCAATACACCTCCTATTAGGAAAACAGAACTAGCAAGCAGCTATAGATCCCCACACAGAAATAATTGTAAAACTATACTAATAAGCAGAATAAATGTTTCAAAACAGGTATGAACAGAATAACATTCGTATTGCTTCCTGATGTGGGATGCTGAAGAAACACTGTGCCCCGTACTGTTATTGGTGTTATTGGAAAAAGCAACAAAAATCGTTAAACCTAAAAAAAAAAACAAAAAAAACCTCATAAAAACTATTAAAAATTCTCCAAACACCAATAAAATATTTCAAAAAAGCAGACACATCACATAATATTAAATAATTAAAATGGCAGTCAATCAAGAAAGATAAACTTAAAAAGTCACCTTTACTTACCCCCTCCAGCAGCTCTCCTACTCCTATCCATTCCATGAAGACCGTAGCACACACCAGAAGCAGCAGTAGTGGCTAAGTTTTATACTCATGGTCCTCTTCCTTAGGGCCCATGACCAGTCTCTCTGTCTCTCACATGCACACCATACAAGTCACACCCCCATGACCAGTTTCTGTCTCTCACACACTAATCATCTCCCAACCAGTCACACCAGTCACCTTCCTGAACAGTTTCTCTCATGCCATACAGACACACAGGCTTCCCACTCCCGTGATCTATCTTACATATATGGGCTTCTCATTCCTTACTGTGTCTCACACACACCCAGGTTTCTCACTCCCATGCTCACTCTCTCCACATGCACAGGCTTCTCATTCCCATAATCACTTTCTCTCTCTTACACACATACATGCACCAGTCTCTCTCTCATTCCCATGCTTGCTCTCACCACATGCACAGGCTTCTCATTCCCTTAATCACTTTCTTTCACATACACACACCCCAGTCTCTCTCTCTCACACACCATCACCTTACCAACCAATCTCTCTCTCATGCATGCACACACAGGCTTCCCACTCCCATGCTCTCTCTCACATATACAGGCTTCTCAGTTCCATGCTTTCTTTCACACACACCCCCCCCCCCCTACAACACCAGGATTCTTACTCCCATGCTCTCTCACATACCCAGATTTCTCACTACCATGCTTTTTATCTCTCTCTCTCTCTTTCTCACACACACACACACACACATCAGTCACCTCCCTGACCAATCTCTCACACACACTCCAGTCATCTCCATTGCAGTAAATACAAAATACTGCAGCTCACATTCTCAGTGGCACACCTTTAAAACAACATATTTCTCCTATTCTTTATAATCTACATTGGTTACCCATTAAATATCAGATTTTATACAAAATACTAACCATAATTCACTCTGTATTAAACAGTTCTAATTCCATATGGCTCTGTTCTACTTTAAGAATCTATAAACCCTCAAGAGAACTCAGATCTTCCAACAAGAGTCTTTTAGATATACCATCTGTAAGACTAGCTAGACTAAATGTTACCCGACAGAGAGCTTTTTCAGTTGCAGGACCTATACACTGGAATGCCCTACCAAATTCACTACGCCAAATTTCCAATAGTAAGAATTTCAAAAAGTCGTTAAAAACATATCTTTTCAAAGAAGCATTTAAAAACAAAGAAGAAGAAGCAAGGTATTTTTCTTTCTCCTTCTCAGTTGATATAACTATTTTATTTCTGTCTTTCCATTTTATTAAAATAGATTTATTAAATTTCTATAGATATAAAATGTTATTTATATTGATATGTTACTAATTGTATTTTTGCTCTAACTTTATTTTATTTTTATTTCTTAAAAAATGTTTACTTTATTTTATTTTTGATTTGTTAAATTAGAATTATTTGTAAACTGTTTTGATCAAATTCCATTTGCTACGACGGTATATAAGAAGTTTTAAATAAAAATAAATAAATACATTTTTCGAAATTTATCCCTCTACATCTCTTCATACTTCCATTGTCAAAAATCCTTCTAGCTGGGTTCCCCCTGGCCCTATGAATCCTCTTCTCTACATCTTCCAGAACAAGGTCTTGCATAATATTGAACATTTCGAAGGTCAGCATCTTAGGAACTTCTACAATATCTCTAGCGAATGAAAAACAAGCACTTTTACAACTACAAGGCAATC
This sequence comes from Rhinatrema bivittatum, assembly GCF_901001135.1. NCBI lineage: Eukaryota > Metazoa > Chordata > Amphibia > Gymnophiona > Rhinatrematidae > Rhinatrema > Rhinatrema bivittatum. The sequence continues at coordinate 374,167,576 of NC_042617.1, forward strand.
AGGATATTGTAATCAAACCTGCTGATAAGGGCAAGGCCATTGTTGTGATGAACTGCTAGGATTATGAAAACGAGGTATTTCGATAATTGAACGACACTCAGTTCTATCTACCCCTTGATGAGGTTGATAGACGGCTCATATGTAACACTGTTAACCGGGGATTTGAAATTGGCTTTTTATTTCTAGAAGAAAAAAATCTTCTTGAAAAAAGAAGATCCCAGTTATCTATATGTTGCCTAAAATATACAAACAATTATTAAATCCCCCAGATTATCCGATTGTGTCCACTCATGATTCCTTATTGGAACCTAAATGCATTTTTCTCGATCGAATTTTGAAGCCTGCGATATCACTATCTCTTTCTTATCTCAAAGATAGCACCGATATGCTGCAGTTTCTCAATATGATTCAACTTGATCCTGATACCCTCATTATTACCTTTGACATTGAATCCCTCTATAATGTAATCCATTAGGATGAGGCTTTGTCAGAAATTCAGCGGGTGCTGGACCAGCAGCCACTTCCACAAGGAATACCTTCGGAGTTTGTTCTGGAGCTAGTCCATATTGCACTGAGTAACAATTTCTTTACTTTTCAGGAGAGATTCTATCTACAAATAAAGGGCACTATAATGGATGCCACAATGGTCCCTGACATTGCCAATATATACGTATCTGCATTTGAAGACCAACATATTTATGATTGCCACTGGATGACACAACTTATTTGTTGGAAACATTACATCAATGATATGTTTATCATTTGAAATGCCACCAATGACACTCTTTTACTATTTCATAATAACTCAACACTCGAAACCCACATCTAAAGTTCACCCTGAACTATTCACGTGATCAGATTTCATTCCTTGATATCCTAATTATCAAAGCTGGGTCCAGACTAACAACAACTTTACATAGGAAACCAAATTAACACAATTTATTATCCTTTCAGAGTTTTCACCCTCTCGCTTTTAAACAGAATTTACCTGTTGGACAATTTCTCAGGATTTGCCAACTGTACTCTTTAACTACTAAGTATAAACTAAAGTCAAGAAACATTGTGACACGCTTTCTAGATAAGGGATATCCATATTGGGCAGTGAAATGGGCACAGGGCTCTCTTTAATCACCAACAACTTCTTCTTACACCCTACATCCAGGGAACAGGATGCCCGACAGACTTGCATTTTTCAGTTCTCGCCTATCACGGCTCAGATCTGCAAAGTTATCCATTGACATTGGTCAATAGTTGCCGAATTCACCTGCACTCAAGCCCTAATTCATTTTGCTTTCTCACATGGACAGAACATTAGGGACTTGGTGGTTCATTCTACTCATACCATCAACACTTCAGATCCTCTACAACAGCATGAGGAATGCAATTCATGCACATTTGGGTAGATTTTTAAAGTTATGTGCGGGCATAGATTTGTTCGCGCAACCCGGCATGAATAAATCTATGCCTGATTTTATAACATGCGCGCGCTGCCGCGTGCATGTTATAAAATCCAGGGGCGGCGCGTGCAGGGGGGTGCACAATTGTGCAACCTGTGCGCGCCGAGCCGAGCAACCTGCCTCCGTTCCCTCCGAGGCCGCTCCGATTTCGGAGCGGCCTCGGAGGGAACTTTTTTTATGGCCCCCCACCTTCCCCTCCCTTCCCCTACCTAACCCACCCCCCAGCCCTAACTAAATCCCCCCTACCTTTGTTAAGAAAGTTACGCCTGAGGCAGGCGTAACTTGCGCACCGGGCTGGTTCGGAGGCCTCGGCCACGTCCCTGGAACGCCCCCGGGCCAGCACCATGCCCACGGCCCTGCTCCCGGAATGCCCCCGAATGCCACGCCGCCACCCCAGCATGTCCCCGACACGCCTCCCAAGCAAAGCCCCGGGACTTACACGTGTCCCGGGGCTTTGCGTGCACCGGCAGCCTATGCAACATAGGCGTGCTGGCGCGCAAGTCCCCTGCGCACGTAAATTCAGCTGGATTTACGTGCGCAGGGCTTTTAAAATCTGCCCCAATCTGTGCTTTACAAAACCCTAATGATTTCTTTATTTCTGCTGGGGGTCAGCGGGTGAAGACTGTGCGAGAATCCACTTGTAAAATCTCATACATGCTATACCTCATCCAATGTCCCTGCTGTCTTCAGTACGTGGAAAAAAACTGTTTGCCTTTTCTGAGTACACCTGTTAGAACACAAAAGTTGTTTGAAAACTTGTAAATTACAAGTTCCTATGTTACCACGTTTTGTTGACAAACAATATTGGTCAATTCTGGAACAACTTAAGTTTGACTGGGCGGGTGGGGATCAGGATACATTTTTAATAAAACATGAACACCACCGGATTAATTTTCTGAAAACTGTTTTTCCTAATGGTCTAATAGCAGAGATCGAGTGGCACCAATGTTGCTGACTGATTTTAACAACTCATCATTTTCAGTGACAGCTGTCAAATGTATTCAATTTTTATAACAAAGCTTTTTAAAAACTATTTACAATATAAAAAGTATAATAAGCTTTAACTGGGGAGAGTGACATCAAAAAAACTATTAACATAAAAGAAGCCTGAGGACAAGTCCTGCTGAACTCAGGGGTCTGAGTGCACTTGTCACAGATGCATAGCCATCAGTTCCAGCACGTCAACAAGCCACTGGCAGCTGTTAATCAGCTCCCAGACCAGCCCAATCGGAGCCCTAATTTCTGCATGCATGCCAGACACACATTAGTGCAAGCTGGCCAGAGTCGCTTCCCCAGCTCCTTGAGCCCACTCCTGACACAGAGGAAGCCAAAGAAGCTGTAGGGGAGTCTGGTCTGCCTAAAGGAGAGTGTGGCCCAGCATGCTTGCATTCCTACCCCTTGTAAAGAGGAGGCACTAGATTCTGCCTCCTCAAGTCCTTGAGGAAAATGGGGAGATGGTCCTACCTGAGGGGGGAGCAACAAAATTGGGAGGCACAGCTGGGGGGGGGGGAAGCTTAGCTTGGGAGGTGTGGCCGGTAAGGACCTGGCAACTGCTAATTCTTAAGCCAGAGAGGTTTCTCATTCTGCCACTCCTGTTCCTCCTCCCCTTGCTCCTCCATCTGCATCTGCACCTCCTCTTCCTCACTGGGCTCTCCTGTGAAAAGATCACAGTTTGCGGGTTAAGTGATCAGGTAGTGGAATGCTTATGTGATGCCCCTGAGGTATTTTGTATTTCCCCAAGGCTAAGAGAAGTGGGAAATCACCTTAGAAGAACGATAGATATCTCTATGGGTTTGTAACTTGGGAGGTTGAGACAGCATCTCTGAGTTCCAAATTCCACAACCTGAGCCTTCTTTTTCTTTTGCCTTGGCAAAGAGAACCCGGCAGAGCACACTGTTAACCCGCGTTTGGATGCGCGCTTTCTGCGCGCTAGCTTTACCCCTTATTCAGTAAGGGGTAATAGTGCGTCGAAAAGGCACGTCCAACCCCCCCGAAACTAATAGCGCCCGCAACATGCAAATGCATGTTGATGGCCCTATTAGGTATTTCCGCGCGATACAGAAAGCAAAATGTGTAGCAAAGCCACACATTTTACTTTCAGAAATTAGCACCTACCCAAAGGTAGGCGTTAATTTCTGCCGGCACCGGGAAAGTGCACAGAAAAGCAGGGTTGAAAACCGGACGCTCAATTTTGTCGGCGTCCGTTTTGTGAACCTGTGGCTGTCAGCGGGTTTGAGAACCGAAGCCGGCAAAATTGAGCGTCGGCTGTCAAACTCGCTGACAGCTGCCGCTCTTGTCAAAAAAGAGGCGCTAGGGACACACTAGTGTCCTAGCGCCTCTTTTTACCATGGGCCTTAATTTGAATAATTTTTTTTTCTGAATCGCGCGCACAGGTGAGTGGCCTGTGCGCGTGCCGGGAGAGCTCTCCCGCGATTTTTTCTGTATCGGCCTGTGTGTGAGAAAAAGTTGTATATAAGTGCATGGTAAAGAATTTGTGTATTTGACAAGCTGTGCATATGACAGGAATTGAACATCCCTGTTTGTGAAAATTATCAATTTATAAAAGGCAAAGATAATACTAACTGGGAACCAGTTATGCTAACACTTTTCCTATGTTATATCCATGAGGAAAAAGCTTATGACTCTAGATAGCTCACATGGTGTGGTGTGTGGCAGTTAGTCATGTACTGATGAATAATTCATTTTAATTGCTGTCTGTAGCGTTCTATATCTACTCTAGCACACCAATAAGGGTTTTTCACTAAGCTGAACTTTTTAAGTTGCATCAGTATTGCATTATACTTGGAAACTTAAGTCTCAATATGTAAACTGTGCTCAATTGTCTCCAGTTTTCAGTATCCTTTTTTATATTGGATTTTGTTTTTCACAGTAACACACATATGAACTCTATGATCTACTGCAATTAGTAGAAATTGCAAAGCAGACACGGTCTTTTAGCCATTGTATCCGCTTGATTGGGAGAACATTGCGGTTTTATGGGTGTAAATCTGCTTTTTTAAATTGTCCGGGGTTTATGCATACTTGTACGCCCACTGGAAAGAGGCATTCGGACGAGGACCATTTACAAGCATACTTTCAGTTTTTTTGAACGTATGCTCAGAAATATATGTGTACATATTTACATCTGATCCCTGGTAGGTATAAATGTGTACGTGTTTGCCACGCAGGTGGTAAGCATGTAACCACTAATTCGCAAAGTGGGCTGACGCACACAAGTCTGATTTGAAAATTCAGACTAAAGTCTTTCTATGCACAGACTTTAGTTGATGCATGGCTCTAATGAAATTACCCTCTCTATGAAAAGAGATAACTCAGTCAGTCAAAGATTTCCAACTGATTGTGTATTTTTGTCTGTATGAGGTGAATTGTGGGGAAAGGAGGCAAGATGGAGATTTTCAGCATTTCTGACAACATTCATCTATTTTCACTTTGGGGATGGTAGGGTTTTGGGAGGTGAAGTCTATACCAGTGTATTGAATGGAGAAGTTTTAAATCTGTTTGTATCCGTTTATTTCAATTAGCTTTTTAAAATTTGATATCAGTCTTCTTTGAAATGTACTATACTCCCGTGGCTTACCCCATGTGGCTCTATTAAAACCCTAGCTGTAGCCTGGTGTAGACAAAGAACTGTGTTTTTCACTTTAGGATATAAAAAGAAATGGACAACAAAGGCATTAGAAACACTTTGCAAAAGGAGAAACAGTCATCCCTAGTGATCGCTATTCAAATTTAAATTATGATCCCTTGCATCAGGGAGTACTACTTCTCCATAAATACAGGATGGATTTGTCTTTTCTTATGAGATTTTAATCATGCTTAAGTTCCATGTGAGAGCCAAGACTATAGCACAAATGTCATGTGCTCAATGTATGGAAAGTGCAAACAAAAGAAATTAGAAAGGTTAGGGTACACTGAGAGGCAGCAATAATAGGAAAAACATTCAAAATCTTTTGTTCTGTTTCCATATGTCAAAAACTATATTCTTTATGTACAGTAATTGCTATGTTCTTTACCACCATACAAAACTATCAAAACTACCTTTAAATGAATGAGACAGGCCAGTCAGAACAGATAACTATACAACAATAAACACTGCACAGTACATTTCTCCTTAGCTTTAGCTGTTAGCCAGGTGCTTGACAGCATTATTCAGTGTTTGGATAAACTTCTTGATCTAACCATTTGTGCAAGAGTGAAATGCAGGTATGATACTCTGAAATATATCTTCATGTGAAATAAGAGCTGTTCTCACCCATTGTTTGCCTGGAAGTACCTAGTTTTGTGAGCAATTGAAAGAAAAACCATAGGCATACTGGCAATGGCTGAGAGGGAATTAAATATCTACTGCTGCTTTAGGTGAGCATCAAACCTGAGAGAGGCCGTCATGGTGCTGGTTTGGATCAAAGCTCCCATGGTCAGACCCAGGATGTCTTCCTGCCTATTACAGCAGTCACAACTTCTAGTAGAAACCTGTAAAGGAACAAGAAAATCAACCCCAGATGCCTAGGTGGGCTCACACATTTTTCCATCTCTACCTGTACCTAGAATGAGGTCATCATGGCTGCATGCGAGTCATATTCAGGTGTTCATACATCATTACACATTTATATTTCAATGGAATTTTATTCCGACTCAAATATCCTATCTTAATTGGAACATTATTCAGAACTTGACTTACAAGATAGAACCAACACTACCACTAAACTAAAGGTTTGCAGTGGCATTTGGTATATGAACTGTGAAATTAATATTTGCATCTTCCAAAGTAAAGAAATATGATGAAACTGTGAGACAGAAGTGTTTACAGTCAGCATTGCATCGAATGCCCTAGGTTGACCCTGTATAGGCTGGATATCAGAAGCTTTACAGTAGCACCACACAGCGGCTGTATTCAAGATCGATTGTATTGTCCTCGTGCATTTATTGTCGGTAAGATATATTGTCTCTACCATATTGTAAATGAGGAACTATAAAAAGAAAGTCAAACCAAGAATATGCTCATACATGAGTTTCTTTTTGCAGTCCTGTTTATTCCAAACAACCCAGAAAAGCACTTTAACTACTTGGTTTAAATGTATAGCAACGGATGTGGTGATTCAGTGTGTTGCATACCATTTATCTAACCACATCAGACCAGGCCTAAATGCCAAGATGCGAATGATATGACTTTTTGGCAGACTCAGAAAGCAGTTACACTGGTGACTGTGGAGATGCTTTGGGATTTCTCATGTGGCTAAGCTATCATCAGTGGTCTGTCTGAGCTGCCTTCTCATTCTGGACATAATGTTCTGTTTTGATTTTGAGAAATCTGTGCATACATTTTTGATCTATTGCTTTATGGGTTTCTACACACATTCTTCATAGGATCTGTATGGAGGCCATATATTATTTTCCTGCAGTAGCCTCCATGTTAGATGGTTCAGTGGTTTGGCAGTAGTAATACTGCATAGGAGGCTGAGTACAGAATCCAAATCAGGACTTGAGTTCACTGTAAGGTGACCCATTGACTCTGGCACCAGGAAATTGTAACAGTGGTTACTCATTGAGAACTATGTGGTAGCTTCAAAGAAGACATAATGGCTGGGTTTTCTTTTAGATCAGGGGAATTATTTTATAAGGTAATATGCTGGTCATCATCTAACAGAGGGAAAGAGATGATGGGATAGAAGAATGAAATTATGGTTCTAACTTAAGAAGCTTCTCAACACTACTCTAGATTAGTGATCTGGTTCAGCAAAAGAAGTATAGACATTTGCAGTGCTGAAAGGACCACCATAAAAAATGATTGATCTTGAGCCAGACCCAACAATAATAGATCCAAAAATCATATCCCCTTCATATTCTACGTTATTTTGTTGCGAATATCCTTCAGTTAAATTATCTTGATGGAAGATTAATCAGAATCATTTTAAAGAATTCTGGGAGCAATCAGATTCCTATATGAAGTCTGACCAAGCAATTACCGGTAGTATAATGAAGAAAGATGATAAATGCAATCAATTTCACCAATGGCCTGAGGCATAATCACTTCTCTTTTCTGCTAGCCATATCTCTCCCCATACACACCAGAATCCCTCTAGCTCTTGCCACTGCCTTATCACATTGTTTTGCTACCTTGAAAGTAACAGACACTATCACCCCAATGTCTCCCTCTTGGTTGATGCTCAACAGCCTCTCATTCCCATCATTTACCACTCCCTCACATTTTTGCACACCAGATAGAAGGCTCTGCACTTTAAATTCATCGATCCTTTTTCTGCTATCTAAAAATCTGTTTTTATGTGTTCAAACAAATTGATGAGCCGATACAGTAAGGAGCGGTAGGAAGAGCTGCGTTAGTACCGGGCGCACCCGCGTTTGCCGCACGCACAGTCCTGCTCACCTACCGCTCGATACTGTATTTAAATAGCTTGCAAATGCAAGCCGCGTCCAAGAAGCGTCCGTGAAGCGTTAGGCCCGCGCAACCCATTTTACTGTACAGGCGCTTTATACAGCGCCTATACAGTATCCTGGGTGCGCTGGTACCTGTCATTTCAAATGTCATTTCAAATGACATTTGAAATGACAGGCACCAGGAAGTGGATCCCAACTTTAACCCAAAAAAACCTAAAAACCTAAAATCCCTTCCTCCCGAAGCGACTCGACATGTACCAACTTACTTTTTGTTGCTCTCAGCCCTTTCAGCCTTCTATGCTGTCCTCTGGAGGGGGCAGCCAGTGGCGAAAGCGGCTTGCAGTGGTCCCTGCGCAGGTCCCGGTTCTCCTGGCTCAGCCCTCATCTGCTTAAGGAAGATTGTGAAGTCAGGTAAGAGCCCACTGTTCTGTGCTCTCTCCAGTAACGGCGCGAGCGGAGCAAAGCGAAGCGTACTTTCATTGGCTTGAGTGCCCGTCAATTTGGGCGCTCAAGCCAATGAAAGCACATGGACGGGCGTTCATGTGCTTTCATTGGCTTAAGTGCCAAAATTGACGGGCGCTCAAGCCAATGAAAGCACATGGACGGGCATGCGTGACGCACGCCGTGACGTCACGCACGCGCGTTCATGTGCTTTCATTGGCTTGAGCGCCCAAATTGATGGACGCTCAAGCCAATGGGCGGGGCGCGCGTTACTGAATGGGGGGGGGAATAGCTAATCCGATCGTTTATATCTCATATACATGCTGCGGGCGGAAGGGGTTACTCGTTGATTTAAAGAGGCGGTAAGAATGGGTTAAGGGGGATAGTGAATCACGGGTTGGGCTAACACGGCCAATTTGTGAGTAAAAGGCGGGTTAGAAACAGGGTAACCGCGGCCGCAGTTATCTCTTCCAAACCATATTTATACTTACGAAAGCAAATATCTACGTAGGATATAGATTCATAGCTTTTCCCATTATTTCTCTTTATAATTCTTCGAAGATTCTTAAACAATTTGCTGCATTTTGACATATATTTGTTTAAGTGTTTGAGCAGCAAACAGCTCCCCCCCCCCCCCCCCCCCAGAAAAAAAAAACAAACCAAGACTTGATCATTCTTTTCCCAGATCATAGCACAATCCGGGATCCAGTTCGATACATACACAAACTAAAGGTACAGATGAGATCAGTCAATTCAACTTCCTCTGATTTCCATCATTCAGCTCCTACTGCCTTTTGTTATACTTGACAGCTATTCAGTGAATTGTCAGCACTTGTCATTTAGCAAGACAAAAGAGACAATGAAATATAAGACTGAATTCAGACTGAAGAATTTTAGTGGCTATGGACAAGAGTAGATTAGACCTGTTGCCCCAAAACGGTTAACTCCTTGCACCTCGGTATCCTGCTGTGACATGGACGCTTCCTTGTTTATTCCACAGTTTCTCAGTGACTTGTAATTATTTTTATTTAGCATTTATTAGAGTAATTTATATTCTGCCTATTTTCCAGAATACATGTTCTAGGTGGATTACAAAATAAAATATACTCAACTCATACCAGAAGAGTTGAGGGAATAAAGCAGCCCAATCATGCGGAGGATCATTTTCAAAACCATTTGCATGGGTTGAGTGCATTTTACTCCCATAAACTGACAATCTGCAAGTTGCCCTCCCATGACATGGCTAAAAGTACACACATTGCTCCACAAGGCACACGGTGCTGATCCCAAAGTTGGGCATGGGAAGGAAAATATTTCATGGAGAGGATGATGTACTAAGCTGAACAGGGTTTAAATCAGAAGTTTCTTTTTTTTTTTTCCATACATAACTTTTTCTATTGGGACTCATATGCAAATGAACCTGGTAAAAAAGTTAGCCACCGGGAACCCAATTTTCAAAACTGTCCATGGTACACAATTTAATATTTAATAAATTTATATCCTTTACTCACTAAAGTTCAGGATACATCACAATTACAACATCCATAGTAAATCAGCAACATAAGAGATCCACAATAACAACATAAAATTGAAAGCATGAATAATGCAAACAAAAAAGGGAGTGAGAAATAGTCAGTCAAGAAAATGAGTCTGCCAATATGCACATCTTAAGTGCCTGTGCAGTGATTTATGAAAATGTTTTATAAACTGTGGCAGATACTACGCAGTTATAAAATCCACATATTTCTGCCCCAAATGTATGCACGTATCTTATAATAAATGTATTTTATTTCAAATACCAAATAATGTCTACTTTTTGTGCCTATTTAATAAACATATACACATATATTTTAGGCATGTAAAAAAAATATATAATAAGGTCAATATTCAAGAGCCATTTAGATGAATAACTGGAAAGCCAGGCTGCAAAGTCATTTTCATACAGAGGTTTTCAAAGAACTGCTTTGCATGATTTTGCATTGCTGCAGGTCATTAAGGATTAATTTAAAAATAGTTTTGTGTGCAGCGCAATACATGCATAACTTTTTTACTTGTGAAGCCCAAAAAATGTGCACTGTCTAACTTCATGCGTATATAGGGGATCTTGTACACTTAAGTACAATTTACAAGCACAACATGCCTTTTTCTTTCACTCAAGGAACAGACTTTGCAAAATTCTGTGCAGCTCAGTACATCAGCCATCAGGCAATTTTCAGCCACTGAGCAGCTCGGCTAGTTAGTCGGAGAAACTTACCCTATCTTAAAATTAGCAGGATATGTTTATCTAGCTAACTTTAGGACAGGTCACTGGCACAACTGACCGGTTAACTTCTGTGGCTGACTCCATTTCTCCCCGAAACGCCTTCCGCCCACCCTCAGAGCGCTCCTAACTTATCCAGCTGAATTCTAGCCAGATATCATTATCCAACTAGAATTTAGCTAGATAAGTCTTTAACTATGCCGGTTTAGTCATTAACTAGGTCATTTATCAAATCGCGTTACGGCATTTTTGCAGGCAATAAGCACCATAATGCATGGTGCGATGCAAAATTTTAAAAGGGGAGGGATTAGGGAGGAGTTGGGGCTGGGATTTCAGAAAAAGCAGACTGGCTTTGCGAAGGATTAACGCATGATATCGCACAGTTTTAACACCAAAAATAACTACACCTTTTTCAATTGCATTATCATCTGTTATGCCCATAACACAATTTGTGATTTTTTTCACAAATTCTGTTTTGGGCATTTTTAGGCTGGGGAAGGGAGATGAAATTTTCTCTCAACCTAGCTTGATGTTACCCAGGTAGAGCATCCATCAAGCTAGGTTGAGAAAACATTGAACAAACCTCATCTATGTGTGAATGTCCTCACTCTGAAGTACATCAAATCTTCACAAGAGTGTACTGTTCTGTTTGTACGTCTCACTCTGCATGTAAAAGTGTCCCCTAACCCCTACACTACTACATAAACCTCACCTCGTGTTACTAGGTGGGCCTCCTATAGAGATATATAAATAACTAGGGATGTGAATCGGGTTTCAGACGATTGAAAATATCGTCGATATTTTCAAAATCGTCACAAATCGGGGGCTCCCACGATATTGATCGTGGGGGTTCTCTTATCGTTTTGGGGGAGGGCGGGAAAAACGGCTCACAAAAATAACTCCTAAACCCACCCCGACCCTTTAAAACGAATCCCTTTGCTTCCCCCACCCTCCCGACCCCCCCAAAAACATTTTATGGGTACCTGGTGGTCTAGTGGGGGTCCCGGGAGCGATCTTCCGCTCCTGGGCCGTCGGCTGCCACTAATCAAAATGGCGCCAATGGCCCTTTGCCCTTACCATTGATAGGGTATCCGTGCCATTGGCTGGCCCCTGTCACATGGTAGGAGCACTGGATGGCCCGTGCCATTTTTAAAGATGGCGCCGGCCATCCAGTGCTCCCTCCATGTGACAGGGACCGGCCAATGGCACAGATACCCTGTCACATGGTAAGGGCAAAGGGCCATCGGCGCCATTTTGATTAGTGGCAGCCGACGGCCCGAGAGTGGGAGATTGCTCCCAGGATCCCCACTGGACCACCAGGTACCTGTAAAATGTTTTTGGGGGGGTCGGGAGGGTGGGGGAAGCAAAGGGGTTAGTTTTAAAGGGTCAGGGTGGGTTTTTTGTTTATCGGCTCGGGCGCAGCCGATAAACAAAACCACGATCGAGCCCAATGAAAAAAAAACCACATGTGAATCGGAACCGGAATTCAAACCGATTCCGGTTCCAATTCAGATCTCTATAAATAACTAACTACTACAAGAGCCTTGTACATGGTCTCTCTCTCTGTCTCTCTGTTAATGCACTTTGCAGTAATAGAATATTTGATAAGATAACTTTTCAGTTATCCATCTAAATGAATTTTGAATAGCAAGCTCTGCATTTTCAGATCTATACGAGTTATTTTTCATAACAAAAATACCCAGGTGAAAGCATCTGTTCATACTTTCTATCCTTAACAAGCTTTCCCTTTGAGATCAGTTACAAAGACCATGAGTAAAAATACAAATAGACATGGTCCCAGTAAGGGCAGTTCAAAAATTGCCCCGTATGGCTTTTTGAAAATAAATGTACAGTGAAAGGCTTTGCATGTAATCTCCTGCTGATTTAAAATAGAAAAAAAAAAAGAAAACAGTAATAAAAGCTGGCCAGATTTTAGCTGTAACTCAAACTGATAAATATGCCAGATTTAGAAGGGATCATTTTTATTGTTCCAGTAACATTAGTTCAGGATCCGAACAGTGTCTTGGATTTAGAAAAAGCTCATATTTGCAGCATGCACTATGAAACATTATGGCAGTGTTTATGCTTCTTTTCATGAGTGTCTAAAAACAAAAATCCATTTAACCTAGGCATTTTCATGTTCCATTTTGGTTCTGCTTCCGCCTCACTCATCATTGTATTACTGTAAGAAAAACTGGAATCAGCTTTTTCTAAGCACAGATGTTTCTTCATTGATAAGACAGGGCTCTTTTTCATATGCTTTTCTTTCTCTTCTAATCCACAAATCTTGAGTTACAGCCTGTTTTCAAACTGGTCAAGGGATTATCCTGAGTTGTGTTCTCTTCGGTACATCCTGCAATGTAAAAAAAATAGACTATGAGGATGACTTCATAATCCCTCTGAAGTATCACTAAGATCCAGGGCACTATTTTTTATGGGGGCCACAATGCATCCCATTCCTCAGAAACTTTGCCTAAGCTCCATACAGAAATTCCACTTTAGCTTGTACGTGGTCTCACATACAAGCTAAGCTGGTGCAAAAGCAGCACTTTAAGGCCAGCATAAAACTGCAGTTATTGGTGCCCAAAAAATTGAGGCGTCGCCTGTCTCAAGTCAAAAAAAAGAAATAAGGCTCCATAGGGGACCCATGACATGGAAAACGAGTGAGTTTCATTCCATGTAAGCAACAACTAGTGTGGAGAGCTCTACTGAGACCCTATTAAAGGGGCACAGCAATTAATAGGGATGGTAAAGTTTAAATGAGCACACGCATGCCCATATGCATGCATAGGTGGCTGTGCAGCCACATAGGCAGGAATCTCATACCATCCGCGCAAGTGTGTGCGTATTACGTAAAATACACCTAGCGCACGTATGCGTGCTCCTAATTTTAAGCATTTACACGAGCAACTGCGTTTCGTGCATTTTCCTTGGGCATTGTCATCTTTTACACGTGCAAGTGAGTTCATTTTATAACATGCACGCATGAACGAAATGACCAGTTTTACCAGTTAGTTCACTGGTTTGCCAAGACTATCTCTAGGTCATCAAGAACCCCCCCCCCTTGTTTCTTTAGCCTGCACTACCCCCAGTTTACTGAGACCCCTCACACAGTCGCTATTTGGTTATAAATAGTTTTATTCACACTTACACCTGATTAATAGCAGAAGTAAATATGTACAGGTACGAGCTGTATGAGTGCTGTGTTTGCAGGATATATCGTCGCAACTTATGTGCGTATATTTTGGCCCCACCCTGGAATGCCCCTGACCTGCACCAAATTTTCCCTTTCTTTACACCATCAGATATTTGCACATTGGAACTTGCACACACATCTGCCATTTTATGCACCCACATCTCTTTTAAAATTCACCTTTATGTGGGAAGAGAAAATAATTCAATTTCGTTGGGTTACAGCTCAAGACTCAACCATATGGGAGAGATGTCCAAGGCACCATTTGGTAGGTGTGGATTTGGAGTTTCTCTTTCCAGAGGCAGCAAGTTTTCATGTTTGCTTCTTGTTTTACTTTTTGGAAAAAGATTTATGGGTTTCCTGGAAAGAAACTTGGGTATGGAATAAAAGAAGAGGTGCCTTTCTTCCCATCTTAAAGAATCCAGCTTTTAACCCTTTTGTTTTGAGGAAGACGTTCTATCCACTCTTCATTCCGCATGTTGACTACCTTTTGGATCTGGTTTACTTTTTACTCTTTGCCTGAGATCCCAGGAGTCCAGGGTCTCAGTGCTTTTCTCTACAAGGAGAGAAGAAGCCTCTCACCCTGAGAGACATATCAACTTTTGAAGGTCACCATAGGAATGAATTTTTATTCCTTGGAGGAGGAGAAGTTGGTCTTCAGAGAAGATTAGTAGCATCCATCTGGTGTTAAATATTTTGCCATCACCTGGATAGTGAAGGCAGGAGTACAGAGATACCCTTCCGGTATCAACAAGGACAGTGATGAGATTGAACTGGGAAGTAAGAAGTATCTTTTATTCATTTCGATGAAAGTATGCTTATGAAACTTTAAAGTATATCATCTAAACTGAATTAGACAAAACTGAATCCTAAAATTTGGGTGGGAGTTTCTAAACTACCTTAACAATTGGCAAGGCCAAAGACAGCAGCAGAAAGAAGGAATGAATGAAATGATGCATTAAGTGTAACAAAGCCACAGATTTATTGCAGAGCTAAACATGTAAATGGATTGGAATACAGGAGGATCTGTAAATAGTCATTTTCATTATTTTATCAAGAACTGCTAATAAAGTTGAAAACCACAATCAGTTTCCAGCGTGATTACTGCTGTATTCAAATACTGTCTTAAGAATGCTCAAGCCCTTGGAAAAAAGTATACCCCCATCCCACACCCCCGACAAGGAATCTTGGAACTCAGAGAGGGAAGTGAGAACTGTACGGAATGGTTGGATATCTTAATCCGTTGAAACTGAGGGTGGCCCGTAAACTCCTCCATGAACACCTAAGCCAAGGGATTACACTAGTAATCCTCTAGTAGTATATGTTAGACATATTATGTATGTGTTTTAACATTTTTATCTATGCTGGCTGTGAATTATCTTGTCTACAATGCATTATCCTGTCCTGAAATTATCAATCACTCACCTTTATTTCTGCTTTTGCCAATTAATTTTCCTTGTCTTTAAAGAGTTTTTTTCTCTTGATTTGTAAATGTTGTTGCCTCTTTTCCATCATATGCTGGTAAATTCTCACTCATTTCTTCCACGCGCCAAAAATATCATTCATGTAGACCGATTTTGGCCATTTACTTTCATACTTCAGCACTTTTTGAGTATTAGGATCTGTTGATGCTGTTATCTATGCCTAAAGACTAGGTTTTTACTTTTTACTTATTAGCTAATAGTAACATATTTCCCTTCTCTTTGATACATTCTACACATACCAAGGTCTTCGCTAGCCTAAACCTGAAAACTCAGTATTTACCTAAGCTATCCCTGCCTCCATTCCCCCTGCCTCCACTCTACACATTCTCTGTCCATCTTTGCTACCGTCCCCACTAGCCATCTTCCCTCCCTCACCCTCCCTCTTATCATATTATATATATTACATTTAACACATCTTCTTACCCCCCCCCCTGCTTGAACACAAATCTCTTTGCTTCATATTCCCCCCATTGACTCTCTGTTACCACCTTTGCAGTGATCCCCTTCTCACTACAATAAACAGTAACAACTACAATCCACCCTCTCTATCCTACTAATCTCCTTAAACCTTTATCCTATCATATTGTTTCAAACATGGCATTCATTCCCAAACTCAGCTACAACAGACATAGACCTGCAATTTACTCTGCTACACGCCACCATTCATACCTCAAAACCATTCACACAACCATGATTTCCCCACCTCTCACCCAAGTTATTGCCAACACTGCGCTATCACTCATTTTATTCAATGCTCAGTCACTAAACAAAAAAACTTCCATACTCAATGATTTACTCTTAGATGAAACACCTGACATCTGTGCTATAACTGAGACTTGGTTAAAAGACAGACAATGTTCTCCTTAACCAGCTCCCTAACAACATTTATGATATTGTTTCCATCCCCAGACCTAAAAAGAAAGGTGGAGGCATTTTACTAGCCACCAAGAAGCAACTGAAACTTACCCTCATACCCACCTCCACACCAGCTAAACTTGAAATTGGGTTATTCAAATCTCCCACCATCCAAATATGTCTCATATATGCCCCCCCTGGAATGCTCACCAACAATTCCTCTGCTCTAATAGAATACCTTGCTAAAAATATTTCTATGGACTACCCAGCCATCATCCTAGGTGACTTTAATCTTCACGTGGACACCACTCCCCTCGCACCTAGCTGCTCTACATTCTTAGAAGCAATGAAATCCCTAGGATTCAATCAAATCATAAACTCTCCTACCCATAAGGCCGGCCACTCGCTTGACCTAATCTTTACCAACCAACACATGGTAACTGATACCCTCACATGTACACCTATACCCTGGTCTGGCCACTATATTATAAAAACTACTAATAGCCTGGAAAGTCCCCCTCCCCCCCCCTGTCATATCCACCTCCATACAATTCCGTAAGTCATGCAACAAAGATGAACTAGCTTCTGCTCTCTCCCTCTCCCTCAACAACCTCAACTTAACCAATGCGGACACGGCTCTTGCGTCATGGAATGAGCACACCCTAACAGTCGCTGACAACCTCTGCCCTATTACTACCAAACAAATATCATCTCAAAAGAATACAAAAAAACCCTGGTACAATCCTAAACTAAAAGAACAAAAACAAGCCCTCAGAAAAATCGAAAGAATTTGGCATAAAGACCCCTCTCCTACCACCCTTGCGCGCTACAAATCGTCCCTATACAATTACAATAAGGATATAAACATTGCCAAGAAGAATTTTTATGCCACTAAAATACACCAGTACCAATTTAACCCCAAAGTACTATTCAAATACGTCACCTCACTCACCAATCTCACGCCTAATTGCATTCCAGAAGAAGAAGCCAAAACTAAATGCGAACAACTGGCTACGTTCTTCCATGATAAAGTCAACAAAATTATGACACGCTTTCCCACTCTCCCTCACACACCCCAAAACAGTTATGCTGTACAATCTAGCAACCCTTCCACAAACCTTACAATGTTTGAACATACTACTGCTATGGAAATTGAATCCTTACTTAAAAAAAGCTAGACCGTCATCCCATCCCTCGGATACCATACCCACAAAATTCCTTCTCACTATACCTGATGTAATAGACAGTCCCATATCGAACATTATCAACGCATCCATCGATTCTGGTACTGTTCCTAACCCACTAAAACAAGCCATCCTCAAGCCCACCCTAAAAAAACCGAAACTTGACCCAACTGAACTTACCAACTACCGACCCATTTCCAATCTCCCATTTATTGCAAAAATATTAGAAAAAATAATTAACCGCCAGCTTACTGACTATTTAGATGAATACCAAATCCTCTCCGCGTCTCAATTTGGTTTTCGGAAATTACACAGTATGGAAACCCTTCTTCTTTCACTCTCTGATTACCTGATCAAAAGTCTTGATAAAGGATTATCCCATCTTCTAGTAATACTAGATATTTCAGCCGCATTTGACACTGTGAACCATCAGATCTTACTCAAACGACTTCTCGAGGTCGGAATAACCGGTCTTGCACACAATTGGTTTAGCTCTTACCTTTGTAACAGAAACTATAAAGTCAAAATTGGCAACTACGAATCTCAGGAAATTCCCCTCTCACAGGGAGTCCCTCAAGGCTCCTCACTCTCATCCACCTTATTTAATATTTATCTGCTACCCCTCTGCCAGCTCCTCACTAGCCTTAAGCTACCTCACTTCTTGTATGCTGAATCTATACCTAAAACCCTCGAAATCTGGCAAGCTACGCTCACCTCTATTAACAACCTCTTAAGCTGTATCCAACTTGCCCTCAACACCACAAAAACTGAACTCATGGTTATATCTCCCCCTACACCATTACACTCTGCGCCCACAACACCTTCTATTCCACCAAACACACAATTCTCCTCTCAAGTCCGGGACTTAGGAGTCATACTTGATGACCAAATGTCACTGAAAAAATTTATTAATGCTATACTCAAAGAGAACTTTTTCAAGATCCACACACTCAAAAAACTCAAACCATTATTGCACTTTTCTGATTTCCGCACTGTGTTACAAGCCATGGTCTTTTCTAAAATTGACTATTGTAATGCTCTGCTATTAGGCCTACCCAAAAGCTCCCTACACCCGCTACAAATCTTGCAAAATACTGCGGCTCGTATCCTTACCAACACCTCCTCAAAAGAGCACATCACCCCTATCCTTAAGGGGTTACACTGGCTCCCTATTCACTCTCGCATACAATACAAAGCATTATCTCTCATCCACAAAGCTCTCCACAATCCTGAAATAAATTGGTTTACTAACTCATTGCAACTCCATACATCTAATAGACCAACTAGAAATCAATACTTAGCCACCCTACAAACCATCTCTGCAAAAACATTCAATTATGCCTCTACTAAAGCCCGTGCCCTGTCCCTTGCTGGCCCTATGTTATGGAATTCCATGCCCTCTGAGTTGCATCTAGAACTCTCTACCAAGTTATTTAAACAAAAACTCAAGACATGGTTATTCACTCAAGCTTACACATGATTCCAATCTCCTCCGCCATAGTTTCCATCTTTATCCTGCCTCTCTCACCCTCTCCGCTCTTCACCCTATAACCCTAGTTGATCACTTAGGTATCCACCTCCCGGGATATCCTTGTCACCCAGCCCTATTGACGCCCTCATGTTTTCACTCTTATCACCTCCCCTTTACATTGAACGCCTGTTACAGCCTCCCTCTCCCATCTTTTCCGCTCTCTACTTCTATCCCACTCCCCACCTTTCCTTGTCATACTAATATACATTCACCAATACTAATCTTAAGCTATATGTAATCTTAATTTGTCATATTTATTATTGACCCTTTGCTACACATATTTAATTTAAGCCTTGATTGACTCCCCCTCATTATTAAGTTGTTCACTGTATCAATTTTATTTTTTACATAATTGTTCTATATATAATTCTTTGGCGTATAGTTTTTTAACTCTTACTATCTTGTTCTATGTAGAAAGTTAAAGCGTTTTATGTATATAGCTAAGGCGTTCGTTTTATAACGCCTAGGCGTATGTTAATATGTTCTCTGTACACTGACGTGATATCTTGATAAACGGCGGTATATAAAAACCAATAAATAGGTGCTTTAAATAAAGAGCAGACAGAGCAGAAAGATTCAAAATTAACCCTGTTAACTGATAAGTAAGTTGTGAATACAAACAGAATAGATACTTTGAAATCTCTTTATATAAATGCTAGAAGTCTAAAAAATAAGATGAAAAAGTTGGAACGCATAGCACTGAATGAAAAGGTAGAAATAATTGGCATCTCAGAGACCTGGTGGAAGGAGGAAACCAATGGGACTCTCTCTTCGCTCTCTCTCTCCTCTACCGCACCCAAACCAAAAAAATCATGCAACTTCATTCCTGCCAACCAATATCTCCTTTTCTCCAGCTCGATGAAACTCCATTGAGCACATTTGAAAAATGGCACCCTTTCATCCCCTTATGCCACCCTGTCTACTTCTGGCTCCCTAGGCAGTCATCGAATCCTGCCTAATACTTGCACTGGGCCTGGGAGTACACTACATGTTAAAGAGGGCATAGAGATAAACAGGCTAAAAAAACAGTGGTGATACAAGACCGGTCTAAGTATATTGAAGATCTCATGGCACATTTGACTGACACGAAATACTATAGATTAGTTTCTATAGATCCTACTGAGTCTTTGAAATCATTGGTTCGTGAAGTGGTTGATAGTGATTTAAGACTCACTTCAAAAGAAAAAGCATACCTTGTGGTTTCATTTCCCAGGCGTCCAGTGATCTACTCTATACCTAAAATACACAAGAGTTTGACGGCTCCGCCGATTAGACCCATAGTATCTCAAAATGGGTCAGTCCTGGAACCTGTGGCTAATTTTTTAGACACCTTTCTGCAACAGTATGTGGTACAGTCACAATCATATATTAAAGATACATCTCACTTCTTACGAAACTTAGAATCTTTGACAGTTGAGTGGCAATCAGTCATTTTGGTGACCATGGACATAAATTCTTTGTATACCAACATACCGCAAGACTCAGCATTAGAAATTGTGGAACATACACTGGGTCATCGTAGTGACACAGAAAGGATTAAAACCCACACATTGCTAGAGTTGGCTGAATTAGTGTTACATAACAACTTTTTTTGGTTCGGTCAAAAGTGCTATCATCAGATACATGGGATCCCGATGGGGTCCCCCCTCGCCCCATCGGTAGCAAATTTGTATGTTGCCCAGTTCGAAAGGACCAGGGTATACACGTCTCATTGGTGGCAAAATATCTTATGCTGGTATCGTTTTATAGACGATATTTTCTATATTTGGAAAGGTTCAGAAATACAACTACAATCTTTTTTGGAATGGATTAACACTCTGGATGAAAATTTGCAATTCACTTCCCATGTTTCTAAATGTCAGATCACTTTCCTAGATGTTCTGATCAATATAGTCAATGGAGAATTACACACTACCATCCATCGTAAATCGACTGATCGTAACAATTTGTTAAGATTTTCAAGTCACCATCCTTGGAGCTTCAAAATGGGACTCCCAGTGAGTCAGTTCTTTAGAGCTAAAAGAATTTGTTCTACAGAGAAGGACTTTGAGACACAGGCAGCAATTTTGACTGGTAGATTCCAACAAAGGGGATATCCACAAAAGGCTGTCAACAGTGCTTATAAAAGAGCAAAATTTAGTGCACGTTCGTCACTTTTACAATATAAACCCCAGAAGGAAGAATCCAGGTTGACGTGTGTTTTGCAACAATCAACAGCAGCAAGCGCAATAAAAGCAGCAATACATAGGCACTGGCATATATTATCTATGTATGATATTTTTTCAGAACTACCTACATTTGCCATGTCACAGGGGAAAAACATTAGAGACCAGACAGTACACGCTCAGATAGACAGTTATGACAGAGAGGACCCTTTAGTGGGTCATCGAAAGTGTGGCCATTGCTCTTGGTGTTCACAGACCATTACGGGTGTCCTATGGGAAGTTCCACCTTCAGGTTACAAGATTTGGAGGAAGAGTAATACAGACTGTCAGTCTAATAATGTGGTGTACGCGATTATCTGTACATGTCCAAAATTATACATAGGACGGACCACCAGATCCATCCGAGTGAGACTTGGGGAACATAAATCACGGTTTACCACGTTGAAGCTTACGGCACCCATGGTTCAACATCTGGTGGATTTCGGCCACACAATTGCAGACTTGAAATGGATGATTATTGAGCAAGTACAGCTCTCGCCCCGTGGTGGGGATATACGATCACTGCTTAACACACGAGAAGCCTTCTGGATTTTCACTTTGCAAACCTCTGTACCTTGCGGTATGAATGACGAGCTCAATTTTAATATCCTCTTATGAACAACCAAATGGAGTAATAGTGACAATTCACCAGTAATCTCGTTACCTGATCGCTCAAAAGATTGAAACATCCGGACTTTTAAAGCCCGTGGGAAGGTTTCCTTTATTTACAATTTTGACAGCTCGAAAAGCCTCATTTAAGATCCTAGGACTGCAGCATTAGCCTATAGAATGAGTTCTTTTGCAGGTATGACATCGACGTCACTGATTATGTCTTGACAGTTCAGAGTGCCTCTTTCAGGTCTGAGGCTCTTACCATCAGTCTACAGAGCGAGTTCTCTTGCAGGTCCGATAGAGACGTCATCAATCACGTTGTAATGTTGAGATTTCTCATTGGTTGTTTTTAGCCCCAGTAGCAACATATATAAGGAGTCTGTTCCCCTGACAGGTCATTCTTCCGGGCGATCCAGAGAGGAAGATCGCTTTGGGGCACAACACATTGAACTCAGGAGAAACCGTTGAGAAGAGGGTTGCAGACTCCGTGAAGTTGGTTTTGGGAAACATCGAACCCCCTGAGGAAAGGCATTTCTGTCTGAAACATGTTGGGATAACACAGAAGAAGATGGACACACCAACCAAAAACGGGGAAGTCTGTTTCTATACCCTTTATTAACATTCTCGTTGAGTAGCACTTAGTAAATAGTTTGCAGCATTGCATTTAAAAATCATATTGCCACGGAAGAATCCTGTTAGTGTTTTCAGGGATAACACAAGCATACATATAAAAAAATCTTTTTAAAAAAAATATTATTAAAAATCACTTGAGGAGGAGGAGGAAGGTTGATGATTATATGTTCACCTTACAGAGGTGCAGGGCACCTACACTAGTATGAAACCTTTCTCTGACTCCATTAATATTTTTCATAAATTATATTAACAAATAAAAATTTTTCCATCTGACAGTGTAGGTATTCACTTTATTTAAAATCACTTGTAAAACACACATTACCTTTGTAAAGTTTATCGAATTGTCAGCGACAGAGCTCCCGCTCTCGATTGTTTTTTGATTAATAGCAGTTCGCTGTTTTGGTGTATTTTTGGATATTAAAAAAATAGTTCAGCAGGAAACAAAATGCACTGTAAAAACATTCGGCCGGATTTTAAAAGGGTTACGCGCATAACTTATGCGTGTAACCCTTTTAAAACCCCCCTGGCCACGCCGAGCCTATTTTGCATAGGCTCTGCGGTGCGCGCAAGCCCCGGGACACACGTAAGTCCCAAGGCTTCGCTAGGGGGCGTGGCAGGGGCGTGTCGCGGCCGAGGCGTCATTCGGGGTGTTCCAGGGGGTGTGTCGGGGGCTTGGTGCCAGCCCTCCGAAACGGGTCCCGGGCCGGGGAATCGCGCGCCAGCAGCCCATTGGCACAGGCGTAACTTTTAAAACACAGGTGGGGGGGTTTAGATAGGGCCGGGGGGGGTGGGTTAGGTAGGGGAAGGGAGGGCAAGGTGCGGGGGAGTGGGAGGGAACGGGCAGCATGCGCGCAGGGCTCGGCGCACGCAAGGTGCACAAATGTGCACCCCCTTGCACACGCTGACCCCAGATTTTATAAGATACACGCGGCTACGCGCGTATCTTATAAAATCCCATATACTTTTGTTCGCACCTGGTGCGCGAACAAAAGTACACGCGGGCTTAGATTTATAAAATCTACCCCACTCTGGACATCCCTAGTGGGCAATGATTAATATCTGAGTTTGCGACACAGACACCGGGATTGAGGTTGTCGAGCCCCACTGGAGAAGTGGGGAGAGGAGCCCCATTTTCACCTGGGGAGTTATCACTGACTCCTCTGGATCCCAGAGCAGCACCACAAGCTTCCATTCTGTTAGACGCTGCAATTGCTGAGTCACCAGTGGATGAGGTCACTGGGCACGCTCAGTCAGGAGGAGCTGCTGGCCTCGGAGCAGAAGCAGGGGGGGGGGGGGCAGCCACTGCTCAAGCTGTGACTCTGGAGAGAGCGGCGGAGAGAAGGAAAGCTGGCACCTTGGTACCAACAGAGGAAGGCAGAAATGCCACGGATCATGGGGTATGTTTAAGCTCCCCCCAGGATTAGTGAAACCGGTGGTTGTAACCCTGGATGCCCTATGGGACCTGATTGCTGGTATGGCGACGAACTCCAAGGAACAGGATAGAAAGCTGGAGGAAGTCTCTGCAAGAATGGAGGCAATCGAACTAACCCACCAACAGGAAAAAATGGATCAAGCTCAGGCTGTACAAAAGGTAACTGAAGATGTAAAAAAAACTACAGGACTTGAGTGCTATTACCATAAAAGAAAGGACTTCCTCTTTGAGAAGACTTGAGTCTGTTGAAAATTACCTTAGGCACCTGAACCTAAGATTCCCTAATTTCCCTAAGGTAATGGGAGAGTTACCACTACAAACTTTTAAGAAATATCTACAAGAAATCCTTAAGTTGCCTCTAGAGAATATTCCCCCTGTAAAGAAAATATTCTTCTTGCCGCAAAGAAGTGCCTCTAATATAGTGGTATCTAATGTAACAGGGATAGATATATCGAATCTATCCAATTTTCTTGAAAATTCTGATGTTGAAATTATTGAGAGGTCTTCTTTATTTGTTACCTTTTATTCTGAATATGAATTAAGTTTAATTATGTAGAATTATTTCAAAAATATGAATGTTCAGTTCCTAGGGGGAGTGGTTCGTATATTTCCAGATCTTGCAAAAACCACGCAATTGCGTAGGAAAAATTTCTTGGTAATGAGACCTGAGGTTTTGGCACTAGGGGCTAGCTGTACTCTGCGCTACCCCTGTAAGTGCGTTATAAAACTTTCAGGGAACACACATATATTCTTCAGCCCTGAACAACTACGAGCCTTCTTGGAAGCTCGTATGCAACAGCCACAATCATAGGGTGGGATCCTACATAGAAAATTTGTCCGGTGTATTGTCAGCCTTTCATAATTTATAATTTCTTAATGTTCTCCTTGTTTTCATTCCTCTCCTTATTTCCTGCGAAAAAATGATGCTGTTTAGAGATTTACTAAATGAAATTTTCATAAGAAAATATAATATATGATGGATGTTAAGTTACATTTGTAATGGTATTAATGTAAATCTCTTATTTCAAGCAAAGTTTACTTTGTAATTGTTGGAAAATTTGATAAATAAAAAATGGAAAAAAAAAAGATCTACTCCATAATGAATAGAAATTCCATGTGAGAAGGGGAATAGAATAGAAGTGGCAGTTTAATAACAAATAACCTGGCCAAAATGAACAGACAGATGGTCAAATGCTATAAAATAAGGGAAGCCAATAAAATTAGCAACTCCAGTATTGATTGGGTAAATGCCACATTAGGACAGGCTAAGGACGTAAAGTTTCTACGCAAAATAAATGCAGTAGCTGGTACAAAAGCCGACAAGGGGAGGGGGAGTTATTTTAGACCTAATCTTTAGGAGAACACATGATTTAGTATAAAAAGTAATGGTGTTAGAGCCAGTTGGCAAAAGTGGTCATAACATGATTACATTTTTCTTGATAACTGGAAGGAGAACACTAAGGAAATCTACTGCAATAGCATTTATCTTTCAAAAGGGAGATTATGAGAAAATGAGAACAATGGTTAAGAAAAAAGTGAAAGGTGCAAAGGTCAAGAGTTTTCATCAGGCATGGGCATTGTTTAAAATGCCATTTTGGAAGCCCAGACCAGATCTATTTCACACATTAAAAAAGGTGGAAGGGAGGCCAATCAAATGCCAATGTTTAAAGGTAAGGTGAGTCTCTCCAAAATGGAAAAGAGATTCAAGTAAAGAAAACAGGAAACAGCATAAGCATTGACAAGTTAGATGCAAAGCATTGATAAGAAAGGCAAAGTCAGAATTTGAAAAGAAGCTTGCCGTGAAAGCAAACATTCATAATTAAAACTTGTTCAGGTACATTTGAACGAAAAAGCCTATGAGGATGTCAGTTGGACCATTAGGTGATCAAGGATAACAGAGAGATGCATAGAAATTAAAATAATTATTTGCTTTGGTCTTTACTGAGGAAAATATAAAGCAGATACCTATCTAACAAGAAAGGAAGGATTGAAAAAACTTATTCCAACCAAAATCTGATGGAACAAACAATACTTATTTATTCAAAGTGTTCTAAAGTATTAGGAAAGGACTTGATTAAACAATCATTAAAAATAACACATGAACACGACCCATTTGCCCAAGATAAAAACCATATTAGAAACTATACCCTATTCGCAAGCCTATAAGAAATGGATATTAAAATATCACATATCCTACAAACATACATAAATGAATATTAAAAATATCAAACACAGTTAAACACTGACATCATCACTATGGGTAAACATGTCTCCTCAGCATTAAATAGGATTGAACAGACAGAAAATGACTTCACATCTAGGACACATCTTTTTTGAGTAAAAACTGCTCATGAGCCCACCTCATGACATGTTTCTCATAAACTATACAGGCTGTCAATCACAGAAACTAAAAATTGTAAAAATATATATGCCTCAGAAGATTAGAAAAAGATATCTCACTCAAAAAATAGACCACTCAATTTCTTTATTGAGCACAAAAGGAACAATGGGTATAAATGATAGATTAACTTTCACATTGAGTAACTTATCAAAATCACCACCACAGCGATTATGTCTTGGTTGCTCCATAGCATCAAAAGTAGGTCTTCAAAAGAATGATTTGCCTCAAGACAATGTTCTACCAGAGGAGCTTCTAAATGCTGACAATGGATACAACTCTGATGTTCTTATATTTCAATGTATAACCTTTGTGTCCTCTTGCCCACATATATCAAAGAACAAGGATATCAGATAATGTTGACTTCACCAATTGAACTACTATTTTAAATAATCACAGTTGACCAATGGAGGTCATCAATCTTGTGGTCAATGTAGTTTTTGCTCACAAGCTTTCAATGGAGCGTTTTGTCTTCTCCTTTTAATACTACATGATATCACTACTTGTAGTTCAATTGGTGTAGTCTACATTATCTGGTGTCCTTGTCCTTTGATATATGTGGGCAAGATGACACAAATATTATGCACTCATATGCAAGAACACTGGATTTGTATCCACTGTTAGACCTAGACGTTTCTTTGACAGAACATTATCTTGAAGAAAATCATCCATTTGAAGATTCTACAGCAACCAAGATCTAATTGCTATGGTGGTGATTTTAATAAATTACTTTCTCAACATGAATAGCGTTAAGGGAGATACCATATTTCTTCCACTGTATACAACAAAATATGAATTCTACCTTCTATGATACTGACCTTAGAGGGACACAGACTTTAAAAGACGGATGCTGACATGTATGCTCTCAGCAGAGAGAAACAAGATAATAATTTGACCAGCATAATAATGATACCCTGCTTATCAGATCAGCTTGTTGACTATAAACTCCTTTCTAAAACCCTCTTGGAGTTACCACCAAGGAAAATGATCTAACGTCATCATGGATAATATGTTGAAATCCTCTGCTCAGTGTGCAGCAGCAGCCAAGGAAGCAAATAGAATGCTAGGAATTATTAGGAAAGGAATGGAGAATAAAACAGTGGATATTATAATGCCTCAGTATTACGCCATGGTGCGACCTTATTTTGAGTATTGCACACTGTTCTGGTCACCGCATTTAAAAAAGGATTGCAGAATTAGAAAAGGTACAGAAAAGAGCAACCAAAATGATAAAGGAGATGGAATGATTCCCATCTCTTCAGTTTGGAGAAGAGATTACTGAGAGGAGATATGATAGCAGTCTATAAAATAATGAATGAAGTAAAACGGGTAAATGCAAATTAGTTGTTTATGCTTTCAAAAAGTTCAAAAACTAGGGGACATTCAATGAAGTTATTAGGTGATCTATTTAAGACAAATAGGAGAAAATATTATTGTGCTCAATGCATAACTAAACCCTGCAATTCATTGCCAAAGGATGTGGTGAAAGCTGTTAGTGTAGCTGGGAGTAAAAAAGGTTTGCATAAATTTCTGGAAGAGAAGTCCATAAACTATTGTTAAGGTATACTTGGGAAAATCCACTGATTATTCCAGGATAATCAGCATGTAGTCTATCAACTTTTTGAGATCCTACCAGGTACTTGTGACCTGGATTTGCCACTTTTGGAAACAGGATACTGGGGCTTGATGGACCTATGATCTGACCTAGTATGGCAATATCTTATGTTGTTATAATAGCAGTTCTATATTTATAATCTTTTTCTATAAAACCCATACTGGCTTCAGCTCAAGGAATATACTATCTCACATATACTGATTCTTATAAATTACTTGATGTGCATGAGGTAGTTTTTTGGTTCTTACATCCAAATGTTTAAGATCTTTATCTACTATTCCAAAATTACAGGAGAATGCAGGAATTTTGAATTTATTGATAGCTTGTATCTTATTTCATTATTAAAGCAGTTTACAAAAATCCATTTCAGTCTCCTATAGCTTTCTTTAAGGGTCTTCTCTCTCAGTAACTTGTGCTGAGTTTGTGCAACTTATTTTATCACTAGATATTTGTATACGCCTTTCTGCTCAAGTTCTTTTATGCTAAAGTCTTCAATCAGACCAATGTTTTCAGTTTAGATTAATTTTTCTTTACAGAAAATTGCCCTAGCATATTTATACAGGCCAATGTCATCCTATCATCTGAGAAACTCTTCACTACTCTGAGCTGTTACGCTAAAAAATATCTCAGGAGCTATAAGCTTCAGTCATTTACCAACAGTAGGTGCACTATCTCATTAGTGTTTTGGGAATTAAAGCAAAATCTAAAACCTAAAGAGTTAATCGTGTCAGGAAAAACAAGGGTTTTGACAAGGAATCGCCCTCAGATATTCTTTGCTAGACTTGATGTTAGGCATAACCTGTTCTTCATCTTTAAAATTCAGGTGGAGTTGTAGTCTTCTACATTTTCATGTACTAGCTTTGAGAGAGAGCTGATGTAGGAAAAAGGTGGAGTCTGCATAAACAACCCTCCTCCAGCCAGCAACCCAAGCTCCAATACAGGGCTATCTTTAGGCCAAAACATTGTGATCATCCTAAGGCTTCTTCAGCCGTGGCGCCTACTTCAGTCTCATCGTTCACACCTGCCTAAAGATGGTTCTAGTGAATCATTCTGGCCTATCAGAAGTTTGGAGGGTGAGCCTGGAAGAAGGCAACCTGGGATCGGTCAGTGTCTTCTACATCACTCAGGAAATTGAGGAATGGGGAGTGGTAGGGATGGCAGAAATTGCTAAGGGCTAAAAAGGGAAATATTTTTTTTAAAGCTCTTAAATCTCAGTCATTTGTGTTTTGAACTTTAATAGCACTGTATGAAATACCCTTTCCTTTTCCTTGTCAGGTACTTTATTTCATGCAATTCCTGCAAATGAAAAATATGAACATCAGAAGAAGCTTATGCTGCAATTTCTAAAATGTATATCACTTATACCAGATTTTTGCCTTTAATTTGTATCACAAATATTTACCCTCTCAGTTCCCCTCCTTAATTATGTTAGTTGTGTTCCTCACATACACATGCTGTATACAGAAAGAGAACATGTCATTATTTTGCAAACAATGTGGCGCACTGGGACTCAATAATGGTATGCAAAGAAAAACAGCTGCATGTTAAATGTACACTTAAAAGAGAGAGAAACCCCTCTTTTGGTCACAGGGTTAAAGACTACAAAATATGGTGCGTGAAAGAATGGGAAATAGCAGCAAAATCCTGCAAACCCCACAACGAGCATTTCAAACACAAGGAGCTGTTTGCGCTCAGGGGTGGACCCTTGTCCTGAGGCAGTGGAGAACCGCCTCCTGGTAGGGACCAGGAGGCAATTGCCCCCAGGGGGTGGAGCACGGAAGGAGACAGAGGCTAGGAAGAGCTTCACCACTGGAAGCCTGAGGTCCCCCCGGGAGGAGCCCATAGGTCTTAAGTGGGCCTCGCAAGGTCTCCTGGGAGAGTGGAAGTCTGGCGTGCCCACAGACAGAAGGGGAGCGTGGTCAGGTTCGAGACTGAAAGTCAGACCAAGGAGGACCAGAAGAGCATAGGTGATAACAAGGCTAGGAACAGAGCCAGAATCTAGAGATGTGGTCAAGCAGGCAGAGGTCAGAGTCCAGGAGTCAGTCCGAGGAATGGTCAACAAAGCAGAGGTCAGGTACCGGAGTTCAGACAAGGTCACAGGCAGGCTCAGGTCAGAAGGCAGGCAGCAGACAGATGAATCGAGTAGCAGGCTGGAGTCAGGAGGCAGGCGGAAGACAGGCAGGTCGAGGAGTGGACTGGAGTCAGGAGGCAGACAGCAGGCAGGTGAGTCAAGGAACAGACTAGAGTCATAAGGCAGGCAGCAGGCAGGCAGGTTGAGGAATAGACCGGGTTCAGAAAGCAGGCAGGCAAGCAGACAGGTCAAGTAGCAAACCGTGGTCAGTACCAGAAAGACAATCCAGAGGTACTACCTGGAGAGAGGAACAAATGAACAGGAACAGGAGGACGCTGGAATTAGGAAGCAGGAACAAGGCAGGAATGGAACTGGAAGAGAAAGATCCTGGAACGAGTCTTGGAACAAGACAGGAACAAGTACAAGCGCGGAGACAATCTAGCATAAGCCGACCCGATTGCCAAGGCAAGGAAGTGCAGGCAGGGACTTCCTTATAACAGAGAATCAATCAGGGTGCACCGTGGCGCTAAGACCTGCCCTTGGCCCTAGAAGAGGCTGGGCGGTCCGCGCGCGCGTAGGGGCCTGGCCAACAGCGCTGAAGATGCCGAGCTCCGGCGTGAGGCCTGGTGCGCAAGGGATGCCGGGGCCTGGAAGTGCTAGCAGCTCCCACTAGGGAGGCCGACCCAGGACCTGCCATGGAACCATGTAGGTGAGCAGGCCCGTGTGCGGGACGGGCACGGACGGGGCGTGTAACAGGAGCATCAAGAGATGGCCACAACCCCCCTGGATTCAATTCTTAAATCAGCAGGCACAGGCTCAAAACTTATGAGGGAAGCATGTCAAAAGCATTCCGTAGATCATTTTAATATTATGTGTGGATGAGAAACTCACTGTTAATAATAGTTTTTAAAAGAAGAGCAGGTTAGCAATATTCAAACATAGTTTATTAGGATGAAGCTATCCGGATACATATACCCAGATAACTTTAAGAAAGGATAATCTGTGGGAAGTTTAACCCTCTGAATAAGTTGGATAACTTATATGGCTAACTTAGGGGGTTATTCATCAAATCATGTTAGGGCCTTAACGCCCACGATAACACCATAATGCATGCGATAAATAATGCAAGACGAGATGATTATGCAAATTTAAAAATGTAGTCAAATGGGAGGAGTTTGCCCAGAATTTATGAAAATGAGGGGTGCTTAACATTGTGTGCGATAACATAACGCATACTATCGCATACTATATCGCATACTATCGCATACTATAACGCCAGAAATAACTACACCTTTTTTCTGGCGTTGCTGTGTGTTATGCCCAAACCGGGATTTGCACTAAATATCACAAATCCCATTTTATGGAGTGGGAAGGGGAGAGAGAGTGAGAAAGAAAGAAAGAGAGAGTGCCTCTAGGGAGGCACACATATTAGGAAACTTTTTATACCACTGTAATAGGGGCCATTCTGAACTTGGTGTGAGGTTTTGGTGGTGGCCTAGGTTTTGAGAGGCAGTTTTTCATGCACAGTCAGAGGTACGAACAGCACAGTAGACATCAGTCTAGACATCAAGCTATGTCAAGAGTACACTGTACAAATCTCATTTCTGCGTACCTTTCATCACTGCAAATCACATAAAATCTTCCCTGATATCTATTGTGCTGTTCGTACCTCTGACTGTGCATGTAAAACTGCCCCCCAAAACCTAGGTCACCACCAAAACCTCACCCTGAGTTACTAGTTGCCCCTCCTACAGTGGTATAAATAGTTTACCTATATGAGAGCTTTATAGAGTCTCTCTCTCTCTCCCCTTCTCACTCCCTCTCACTCTCATGAAATATTGTACAATATCACATGTTATTTTGGAACAAAACACACCCCTATTACAATGAACTGCTTTGCACGCATACATTTTGCAAATGCATGCAAAGCAGCTAATGCATAGATAATCCTATGTAAATAAAATAACGCAATTGGTCAAAGCCGCGTTATTTTCAAACAGCTACCAATCAAAAGCTGTAGCTAACTGTTCCCCAGAGCACTGGGACGTGAATTCACATCCTAATGTACCAGGGCTGCTATTTAAAGGGCCATGTGGCACAAAATAGGCCCTCCCCACCAAAGTTAAAAATTTCACCCTGGGGTCATGGAAAACTCCACCACCTGTCGAGGCTGCCTAGAAGTTAAAAAAAGCAAAAAAAAAAAATGCTTACAGTGTACGAGGCAATGCCCCTGCTATATCGCAAAACCCCTCTCCTTTGCCAAAAAATAACCCTTGTTTAAACTCTCCCCCATTCCAGCTTCCTCATCCCCTTCCATAGATTAAACCCCACCGAACCTCCTCTTACCTTTAAAAGACATCCTGGTGGTCCACTCCTCTAACTTTGGGCTGGTCAATGCCATCTTTCAAAATAACACCGACTGCCCTTTGCCCCATCACATGATGTATGCCCCTTCAATAGCACATACACTGCCTTCCCTCAAGCCTAATATCGCAACAATTCTTTCATTTAGCCCAATAGTCTAAATGACCGACACAGCCACTGTATAGTCATACGTTTCCTTTCTCCAGTTTCTTCTGTCCTCTATTTCCTGGCTACCCTAGCCCCCAAGTTCATTCTCCCTGTTATTTGTACCTGCACTTCGGCCTTCCAGTTATATATGGTTTTTTGTTAAGTTAACCCCTAAGTTTTGATGTAAAACGGCCTGATATGAAGCTTGTCATAAAGTTCGGTATAGAAAAATGTTAAATAAATAAATAAATAACTTGCACATATATATACGCTCATGTTATAAAATAGGCTGCCTGCATGCATATGTGCACTCAATTTTAAATGGGATGTGCAACTATGGGTGGAAATCCCGCTTCTACCATGTACGTTAGAGAATTTTTAAAGGGGTGCAGTTCATGCTATTGCCAGTTTCATCAGTTCATCCACCAGTTTGCCCAGTTAACAGCTAGGTCCTCCAAATCCCCCTAGTTTAATAGCCTTCACTAGGCCCCAGTTATCCCAGATCCCTAAAACCCCTCAGACAGGGTTAATTTTCTTTTGATTTTAAACTTATACCTCCTCCATAGCAGTAGTAAACTTACACAGCACTAGATCTGGGCACATATCCAGTAAGTATTTGAACACACATCTCTCAGCTCCAACCTGGAGCATCCATCCAGCCCAGACTATGCCCCTTTTTGAATCGGAGCAACCTGTGCATGCTGTGAGAAACATGCGCATGCTGGGCTTTTAGAAATCACCTTAAAGTTAGCAAATTGCTGCGGTTCGAAAAAAACCTCCCAAAAAAGCATATTTCATCTCCTTAAACTTCACATTTGAAAGAGAAATTCAACTAAACCAATTGTAAAACTCTAAGTTGTGTTGCATTAACAAAATCAGGAAAAATATTTATTTTTAAATCTAAAAATAGAGCTAACCTATTATGAAAAAATAACTTCAATGCAAAGTCTGTGTCTGAGTCTGCCAAAAAAGCAGCCATGATAGCTGAAGGGAAAACTTCTTCAACTGAAGATTTTTCCGAATAATCTGTTAAATTCAGAATATCCATAAAATCTTGCCATGAGGCTTCTTAGCTATTGGTAAATAATAAGCCTTGGATATAGGTGCCACTAAATTCTCAGGAATCTGCAATATTTCCAAAAAAGATCTCCTTAACATTTGAAAAGGTGGAATTGATTTCTTCCCAGGAAAATTAATCAGTCTGGTATTCTTACTTATAACCACATATTCCTAGGCTTCTATTTTATTCTATTTATTTATTTATTTATTTATTTAGAGTTTTTCTATACCGCATACAAGATAAGGATCACATCATGCTGGTTTACATTTAACAGGGGGTGTAAACAGTAAATAAACTAAAACTGTAACAAGTGAAGAGAAACTCTGCAGTTAGAATAAAACAGGGATGTTCAAAACTGGGAGAAGAAGGAAAGGCTAGAGGAATTTAAGAGCAATTGTTTACAATGTTCAAAGAATGTCTCACTGTGGTTGTTGGTGAATTAAGGTTCAGTTGGGTTCTGGAAAGGCTTGCTTAAACAACCACGTCTTAAGCCTTTTTCTGAAAGTTAGAAGGCATGTTTCCTGTCGAACATCTGGTGGAATGGAATTCCATAGCAATGGTCCTGCTGTAGAGAAGGCCCGGTCTCTAAATGTTATATGTTGAGAGGTTTTGGTGTGTGGAACATGTAGTGAATCTCTGTAAGCTTCTCTGATGTGTCTGGTGGAAGTATGTTTTCTGAATGGGATTTGTAGGTTGAGTGGAGTGTGGTGATGGATGGCTTTATAGATAATGGTAATGGACTTATGAATGATTCTGAAGTGAATTGGCAGCCAGTGTAGGTCTTTGAGAATTGGAGATATGTGGTCTTTTCTCCTCGTGTTTGTCAATATTCTGGCTGCCGTGTTTTGGACCATCTGAAGAGGTTTGGTGTGGGACGAGAATCTGATGTCTCTTTGTCAAGGTCCCAACATTATCTTGCAAAATAGTAACCTTAGGGCCTGATTTCCAAAAGCATTTACATGCTTAAAACTGGGTTTTACATGTGTAAATACACGTTACCTGTATAAGTATTTTTTTGAAAATTGCTATAAGATCTGCCATCGAATTGTCCATAGGTTTTAGCTGTGTAAAGTGCACTTAAAGTGCTTTTTAAAATTGCTACAATAGTATGTTATATTTACATGCATAACTCCTTTGAAAATTCACCTTTTTAATTCCAAATCCTCAAATTTTGCAATAAGCTGGGTAATGTCTTGTTGACAACTCTGAAGTGACTCTAACTCTGCTGCTGAAGCACAAGCTAACCATGTTGAAAGGACAACATTTAATAACATAGGGCTTAGTCAGAAAAAACCTAGACATCATCTGCTGCTGGGAAAGTTCCTATATTCCATTTAGTTGTTACATAGAAGTGTAACTCCAAATCAATGGATGGACTGAATCTTGATGGGGCTATAGAAATCCCATGACTAAGACCCAATATCACAGTCACTAGTCCTTGCAGGCCTGAGGTGTGGATTCTTGGCTCTTGGGGGAAAAGATGTCTTTCAAGACCCATGGCATGGGAGGAATCTCTTCTGTTTGTGTTACCAAGGAAATTTGGGGCAGATACACTGACAAAACAGCTGAACTCTTTGGATGAGTGTTCAACATAAAGTTTAATGTGATTGCTTGCAAAAAATATTAGGATGAATAAACAATGAAGTGTCTACTTACATCCAAGTTCTTTAGCCATATGGGAGTACAGATTTAAAGTGTCTCTATCTCTGTAGAGGTGTCCTTCAGTACAGGAGCTTGAAACGTGCTTATTGTCTATGTTGTGCTGGAGGTGGATTCTTGGGCTGAGGTGGGGATGACGCTACCCGTGGCAAGGGCCCACGGATTCCCACTAACAGTAGGTGGAGTGGGCTGAAGCTAGAGGCCACTGGAGCTTCACCTATATCAGCCCATATTCCATCAGGTTGAGTCTTAGGGTGCCAGCAGTACTTAGGCAGGCCTAGAGGTATAAAACTAGAGGTGGAGGTTCAGCCCAGAGACAGCAGCCAGCAGGAGGCATACGTCTATCCAAGACAGGTTACGGAACTGGAACCCAAGCACCAAGGAACCAAGAGTGACAGGAGATGCTTGAGCAAAGAAAGGCCAAGGCCTTGAAAGCTCACGTCCAGAAGATAGAGGCAGCGGCATCACTGTTGAGCTCAGATGGAGACTGGCAGCCAATTGAAGCTATGAGCAACGTAGAACTCTGGACGAAAAAGAGTCTATAGGAAGGTTATCTGTAGCAATGGTCAGGGCACTGAGAAGGCAGGCATAGTCAGGCGTAGCAATGATGAGGCATGGAGAAGGCAGGCATGGTCAGGTGAAGCAATGGTCAAGGCACGGAGAAAGCAGTCATGGTCAGCCGAAGCAATGGTCAAGGCACGGAGAAGGCAGGCGTGGTCAGACGAAGCAATGGTCAAGGCACGGAGAAGGCAAGCGTGGTCAGGCAAAGCAATGGTCAAGGCATGGAGAAGGCAGAAGTGGTCAGGCATAGCAGAGGTCAGGCTTGGAGAAGGCAGACATGGTCAGACGAAGCAGAGGTCAGGCTTGGAGAAGGCAGACATGGTCTGGTGTAGCAGAGGTCAGGCTTGGAAATAGTCGCAAGGCAAGGTCAGGCAAAGCAGGATCAAGTCCGTGAAGTCAATCCGGTACAAGGAGCAGGTTAGACAAAGGAACAGGAACCAGGAACAATGAGGAATAAGGAACACAGGAACAACGAGGAAACTGGAATACAGGCTGAGATGAATCTCTGGAAGCAACGAGCACTCGATCAACAGGAACCGAGGAGACCTGTTGCAAAGGCAACGCTTAGGAGTGCTGCCCGGGTTTAAGTACGCTGGGATCGATGATGACAACATCCGGGTACGCGGCCAAGTTCCTGCCGCGGGCCCTTTAAAGGCGTCAAAGTTGCACGTGTGCGCACCTAGGGGAGGGCATGGCGTCATCGGCGGCATCTCTCTGCAGAGCGAGCAGAGAGGCCTGCTTGAAGGTGGAATCCTGACTGAAAGTTCCGGGCAGCATGGCGGGACCAAGGACGCTGGCAGGGGCCAGAGGTCGGAGCCGACGGCCGACTGCCGCCAGTGATGGAGAAGCAAGTGTTGAGGTCTGTCTGGGAAGGTGAGAAGGCCACGCCATGGGCTTCCCGTGGGCGGCAAGCATAACAGTCTATGGGGTGCAATGATAATTGTCCCAAGGTGGCTGGGGTGTCCTAACCATGATGAATGTCCCCTTCCCACAGTACCAGAGGTACATGGATACTGCCAATCTCCAACCTGGCAGTGTCCTGTTTCCCTGGGGTGGAAACTCCTTTGGGAGACTCTAGATGGTCTCCAATCTTCTTTAAACAGATGTCATTAGACCTTTCTGCAGGAAAGGCCTCTATTGGAAAACAGTTCTTCAGAATTCCAGATCTGAGTAAGGAAAGGGGGCAGAAAAAAATCATTTCTCCCCTCTCAGGAAGACAAAAATAAGTAAAAACTTCTCTTTCACCTTGATAGGCACTGAAACTTACTCTTGGATGGGGGCGAAGACATATACAGATTTCTCCTGAGCTCCCTGGACAGGGGAAAACAGCCGGCCGGAAAGGCACAGGTCCTCAACTGGAAAAATAATTAAGAAACTCAGAAAAAAGGACAAAAATCCTTCTCTCACTCTCAAATCCCTCTAGCCCTGATAAGGGAACTGGCAAGGCAGTGCCCCTCCCTTCTTTAGCCAGCCAAGGGCCTAGACTTGGAAAGCACACTGACACACTCCTTACACCTTCAAAAGAAACTCTACGCTGCCTCACACTACATTTTCCTAGCCCCCACCTTGAGAACTGGGGGCTAACCATTGCAGCAGTCCACTGGGACAAGAGCTGTTGGGAATGGTTTGCCCCTCTAAGCTGGCTAAAACAAGGGCTGGGATCTAGGGCTATCTAATGGAGACCTAAGGGGTCTCTACAGAAGCCTCACCCAAAGTTTCAGTCAGCATCGGATCCACCCTTGCTCTCCCCTTCAAGCTCCCTGCTTCCTCTCTTACTGCTGATGACAAGGGCACCTCTAGCACAGTTCCTACTCCGGGAGGAGCAGCCATGATGTCACCTGGCAGTGACTTCAGGGAAACTGGAGCTCCTTTGCCCCTCCCGATCTGAGGCTTCGGCCATGCAGGAGGAATGTGACTCGCTAGGGGGCAGCAAGATCAAGGAGCTAATCAGCGAACCTTCACCTGATGGGGTTCCCAGTGATGCTTTATCCCCTGGTACTCCAACGCCTCCCAAAGGTGAGGACAAACTTCTCTATAGGACCAACTGCTAACGTGGCTGGAGCACTGGGGAAGGTAAGAGTTTTCCCCGTTTGTTTGCCCATGAAGTCAACTGAGGGAAAAATTTTTTTGCAAAGAAATTAGGTTAAATTAGAAGAGCTCTCAGAATGGGACACGGCTTACTGTGTGCTTTTATCCACACTGTAATGGACAAATTCCCGGAGTAGGGTTAGACTGGGGGAGAAAACGCTGCATGTAGTTTTGGATTTTTAAAACCACATGTGCAGTGCAGTTAGAAAAAGTATCTGCAGAATAAGGAGGTGTAAATCTCAGTGGGTATTTTTTCTTTAGGCAATTTTCATAGAAAAAAGGAAACGTGCACTGTTCCTTTGAAAGCCGGTAGTAAGACTGCATGTAAAAACTATCCACGAAATTTGCAGCAGTTCGGCGGTTAGAAAACTGTTTCCTGACCTGATTCTGACCTGGGAAGGCTGCCATTATTTTCTTACGTATTTCAAATAAAATTGCTAAAGTTGATAAAGTTAATAGTGGTTTCCAATAAAACATTCACAATCACATTAACCTATTAGCTAAATAACATTCAAACAAAAACAATACAGAACATCAAGTACATACTCCACTCTCCTGCAATTTTGCAGATACTGTAGCTGTATGTAGGAAATATGTTGAATTACAGAGGATAAGAAACACTTAATTTGCTGAAGAGGTTTATAGTAGGTTGCAGGGAGTAATGCAAATTGCTTTTAGATACAGAGGCATTAATGAGGAGCTGCTGATGGGTCTCTCCCAGTTCTACAATTAGCATTTCTCTTTCAACAAAACTCTGTAGGCAGTCCAAAGAAAGTCTGATTGCCTCATCAAGGAATAAACAACCACCCACTCCCAAACATTTACACTAATGAGCACATTTTTAACATGTCATGATCAAACAGTTTTTCCAATTAGATGCTCAAAGCCCTCCAACATACAAAACGCCCTGAAAAATAGGTAGGGAATCAGGGCTTGCTATACTTACTTAACTGAATGGTTTGGGGGAGGTTTGCTCTGTTTAAGTAAGGCTGACCACTGTTACACATCCAGGTTGTGATGTAGTTCCCCCACACCAAGACATGCTGGAAAGAGGGGCGAGACGGTGAAGATCAGGAGTGTCTCGCACATGCATAAGAACATAAGAAATTGCCATGCTGGGTCAGACCAAGGGTCCATCAAGCCCAGCATCCTGTTTCCAACAGAGGCCAAACCAGGCCACAAGAACCTGGCAATTACCCAAACACCAAGAAGATCCCATGCTACTGATGCAATTAATAGCAGTGGCTATTCCCTAAGTAAACTTGATTAATAGCCGTTAATGGACTTCTCCTCCAAGAACTTATCCAAACCTTTTTTGAACCCAGCTACACTAAGGGCCGGATTTTAAATGCCCTGCGCGCGTATATCTGGCCGGATGTATGCACGCAGCGCCCTGGCGCACCTATTTTGCATAGGCCACCAGCGCGCGCACAGCCCCGGGACGCACGTAAGTCCCGGGGCTTTGTAAAAGGGGCGGGGAGGGGGCGTATCTGGGGGCATGTCCGGGGTCGGGGGGCAGTTTGGGGCGGGACTGGGGGGGCGTGGTGCCGGCCCGGGGGTGTGGTCGAGGCCTCCGGACCAGCCCCCGGGTCGGGTGATGGCGCGCCAGCAGCCCGCTGGCGCGCGCAGATTTACATCTGCTTTCAGCAGGCGTAAATCTGCCCAGAAAAGGAAGGGGGGGTTTTAGATAGGGCCGGGGGGTGGGTTAGGTAGGGGAAGGGAGGGGAAGGTGCGAGGGGGTGGAAAGAAAGTTCCCTCCAAGGCCGCTCCGATTTCGGAGCGGCCTCGGAGGGAACAGGCAGCGTGCACCAGGCTCGGCGCGCGCAGGTTGCACAAATGTGCACCCCCTTGTGCGCGCCAACCCGCGCGCGTATCTTATAAAATCCAGCGTACTTTTGTTCGCGCCTGGTGCGCGCAAAATTATAAAATCTACCCCTAACTGCACTAACCACATCCTCTGGCAACAAATTCCAGAGCTTTATTGTGCGTTGAGTGAAAAAGAACCTTCTCCGATTAGTCTTAAATGTGCTACTTGCTAACTTCATGGAATGCCCCCTAGTCCTTCTATTATTTTTTAATTTTAATTTCAAAAGTGCAGGCATCTGAAACTTCAGTGACTTCATATCCCAAGATGTATCAAATAGATTGTTTACTCCCTTGAAAGAAAACCATCCCTGTCTATCTGGTTATAGCAGTGCCATTTTGTTGGAATAAATTAAGAACAGTGCCAGCCAGGCATAGACTGGCACAATTTTACAATGGTACCATCCTTGGTCTGTTGATGCCATTTGTAATCATACCTTTGGCAGTGCAGGAGCATTCATGGATGGTTCCTGCTCTGTGAAGAAAGAAAAATCTGTTAGTAGGGTTTGAGGGGGTGGTGGAATCAGAGGTGAGAACAGGGAGGGGTTTTTTTTCTTTCTCCAACAGGACCTGACATTTTTTTTTGGTTTTCCATTTCTTTAATACATTTTTATTTTTTCAATTTTGTAAAACAAAAATATCTCGAGTATCCTCGTTACAGAAAAAGGAATGAAAATAAAAATTATTCATATTGGTCAGAGTCAAGTGATGACCTATCGGTGAGGAGTTCCTAGGCAGACCCTGGATTAATGTAGTAAAGGATTTGATTGAATCAAACCTGTCTTTCCAGCCAGCCACTGAGTAGCGTTTATGATAGGTAAGCCAGCATTAGTGATTCCCTGATAGTAAAATTAAAAAAAAAAAAAATTAAATTGCATATGTGGCCAGGCCTATAAGCGAGTTCCTATTTCGTGTACCCATCTGGTTGGCTGGTGCTATCCACTTGTTTGGATAACCTTTGCACTTATGCCCTGTTGCTTGAACCCTTCAGCTGTGACTCAGCAGGCCCCAGCACAGAGTGCAATGGGACCACTAATGGCCCCAGATTCTACTGTTCCCATTGGCACAGAGCACACAGATTCCAACCCCATGAATCTGCCTGCTGGCAGCTCTGACCAACAGGGAGTAGGAAGCCAACAGGGAAGAGGAGTGGCATCTTGGCCCCCACAGGGAGCAAAAGCAGTGTCCAAAAAAGTGAGTGGGTTGGGGAAACAGGTACCTCGGCCACCAGGTCAAAAACAATTGGTGTCATGGAACAATATTAGCAGGGGCTGAGGAGGAAAAGTGTGAGGGAAGGCCAATTTCAGCAGCAGCAGCATAGGGTTGATTCGGGTACCCAACCCGAATCAACCCTTACCATATGCCTCACTGGGCGGGCTTGGTGCTTCTGATGAAAGGGCTAATGTCCCCATGGACAATGGAGAGGCTCCCTGAGATAATGTGAATGCCCAGTGTGATTGGGCATATCCCCCTCATGAAGGGCCAGGTGCCCCAAGTGACAGGGCAGAAACCTCTCAAAACAGGGCAGATTCCTCTACTGACAGGGCAGACACCCCGGGGGGGGGGGGAGGGATGCAAATTTCTACTAGCAATGGAATACTGCCAACCAGCAATAGCAGTGAAGCTCTGCAGAAAGGAGTCCCTGCTAGGCCCAGCCAGGCTTGCAAGGTCCTGGTAGCTCCACAAGACCAGATTACACAGGGATCCCACAGAGCAAGGGATATCCGTGATTTAGATTGCTGTCCTGGGTGATGCGTGATGTCTCAGTGCCTCTCTGAAGGGGAAAGGAGAAGCCATAGCCCTTTTTATCCACATCACTCGAGAAGAAGCCCCAGCCTCCGTTATCAGCATTACTCGAGGCATAATTACGGGGACTATTCTCCATCCGGCTATTATGGCTATAAACACATCACAGCGCCAGGTCTCCATATCGCAAAGACCCATGCTACTCGCCTGCAAAGTATTACTCTTCAAGATACTATCACAGGAGGTTTTCATCCAATTGCTCTAGCAGGATTCATATGGCATATACTCTCCCTGTGACTCCCCACAGCATCAAAGTGGTCATTGGCAATATCATAGATCCACGTTCAGGGAGGCAAACAGTGCAACATCAAAACAGCATCAGCTCACCACTGCAGTGCAGTCATATTTCTACACTTAATCCGATGCAACAGAATGGCACAGGTGACAACAAGCAGACATCAGTATCATCTACGAGGCACAACACCAGGGACGCACACGCAGTCTAGACAGCAGCGCCCATGCCAGTAGCTGAACAGGGTGAGTGTACTTCATTGGTCACTACCCAAGAGGAGCAGAAGAGTTGTTGTCATAGAAATGAATGCAGGAGATCCCTTTCTTCATCCTCCTCCTCAGCTTTTTCAAGGTTCTACTCTAGAGCAAACAGGAAGGGCCTGGCTGCTGTAATTGTGCCCAGCAGGGTGGCTGGGACAGAGCACAAACTCTGTGAATCCTTGCCTATATCACTGAGACACTGCATCAGGCATCTTGTTCCCTAAATACAAAATTGAATCTTTATGGGTAGAAATCCCATGTGTGTCAGAGAACACTATAGTGATAGGAGTATACTACCGTTGACCTGGTCAAGATGGTGAGACTGACAGTGAAATGCTAAGAGAAATTAGGGAAGCTAACCAAATTTGGTAGTTCGGTAATAATGGGAGACTTCAATTACCCAACAACAATGGTGCAGGAACAATTCTTCAATTCCACGAGTTCTCAAAGCAGATTTTTATTGATTTGGTTCAAAAGATTAAATCTGGCAACTCCACAGGTAAGTCAATATTCATTTGTATAGAGTCCCCCGACACGGTCCCGTGTTTCGCGGCGGCTGCATCGGGAGGGACCACAAGTATTCAAGCAATCTGTAAACAAAGGATAAACGTGTAGTGGAATCTAAAAGACAAGCTACTATTTTCAGAACATTCAAAAAGGTGGTACATACCATTCTTAGCCGTCATGGAGTGCGAGCGCCCTCAGTCTGACAAACATTTAAAGCAGAGAATTGGCGCGAAACAGAGATCCCTCACGAGATCCTTCAACCAATCACCACAGAGCACACATCAATTAAATAAATGCCACTCAATCTCCTTGTTGAGACCTCCCGGGCTAACAGTATCCAGCGTGTAGATCCATCTTTGCTCTCTCCTCCCCAGTACCTCAGAGAAATCTCCCCCCTGAGATGGGAGGGAGACCACCTCGAGCACGGAGAAGAAGAGGTCCAAGATGGAACTTTATCTTGAAGCAGCTCACCGAGCACCTGCGGATCCCATCATTCGCTCTCCAGTTCCCTTGCTACTCTCGTCTATCCATGGGGAACCTCTGCCTGATGAGGTCACACACACTACCGCTCCCATTCAACTATGCACTGGAACCTTGCACGTGGAGACTATTTCCTGACTTCAGTGCCAGGAAAAATAGTGGAAAGTGTTCTAAACATCAAAATCACAGAACATATAGAAAGACATGGTTTAATGGAACAAAGTCAGCATGGCTTTACCCAAGGCAAGTCTTGCCTCACAAATCTACTTCACTTTTTTGAAGGAGTTAATAAACATGTGGATAAAGGTGAACCGGTAGATGTCGTGTACTTGGATTTTCAGAAGGTGTTTGACAAAGTGTACAATTCTGGTCGCCGAATCTCAAAAAAGATATAATTGCGATGGAGAAGGTGCAGAAAAGGGCTTCCAAAATGATAAGGGGAATGGAACAGCTCCGCTATGAGGAAAGACTAAAGAGGTTAGGACTTTTTAGCTTGGAGAAGAGATGGCTGAGGGGGGATATGATAGAGGTGTTTAAAATCATGAGAGGTCTAGAACGGGTAGATGTGAATCGGTTATTTACTC
This sequence comes from Rhinatrema bivittatum, assembly GCF_901001135.1. Classification (NCBI taxonomy): domain Eukaryota; kingdom Metazoa; phylum Chordata; class Amphibia; order Gymnophiona; family Rhinatrematidae; genus Rhinatrema; species Rhinatrema bivittatum. The sequence goes on from NC_042617.1 coordinate 374,210,971, forward strand.
TTTCGGATAATAGAAAGACTAGGGGGCACTCCATGAAGTTAGCGTGTGGCACATTTAAAACTAATCGGAGAAAGTTCTTTTTCATTCAACGCACAATTAAACTCTGGAATTTGTTGGCAGAGGATGTGGTTAGTGCAGTTAGTATAGCTGTGTTTAAAAAAGGATTGGATAAGTTCTTGGAGGAGAAGTCCATTACCTGTTATTAATTGAGTTGACTTACAAAATAGCCACTGCTATTACTAGCAATGGTAACATGGAATAGACTTAGTTTTTGGGTACTTGCCAGGTTCTTATGGCCTGGATTGGCCACTGTTGGAAACAGGATGCTGGGCTTGATGGACCTTGGTCTGACCCAGTATGGCATGTTCTTATGTTCTTAAGTTCTTATTTATTTATTTTATTTATTTAACAGTTTTTTATACCGACCTTCATAGTAAATTACCATATCAGATCGGTTTACAGTTTAACAAATGGAAAAAAAAACAAAAACTAGAGTAACAAATTCACGTAAACGAAAGATAACAATAAGTAGGAATAAGTCAAAGTTACAATCAACAGGGGGAGAGAACTTGGAAGCTTGCAACAAGCTGGAAAGAAGAAAGGCCGGTAAAAGTATTTTTACCATAGAGTTAAAAACTTAAGAACGGTGCTTTAACCTGAAAGTCTCAGAGTCCATTTATTTTTTCTTTGAGAAACGGAGTGCCAGACTGGGTAGGAATGAAGGTCAACTAGTAATTGTCTGGTGGTTCAGGGAATGCTTGGTGAAAGAGCCAGGTCACCCTTCTCTTGACTTATGAAGTCAAGAGAAGGGTGACCAAAATGGTGTGGGGTCTTCACTGGAAAACTTATGAGGAGACGCTGAAGGATCTTAATATGTCTATGCTGGAAGAGAGGAGTTTGCAGGGGAGATATGTTACAGACCTTCAGATACCTAAAAGGTTTTAATGACATACAAACTTCAAATATTTTCCGTTGGAAAGGAAACAATAGAAGTATGGGTCTCAAAATGAAACTTCAAGGGAGATGATTCAGAACCAACATCAGGAAATGTTTCTTCACAGAGAGAACAATGGATGCCTGGAATGCCCTCGCAGAGGGGTTGTTGAAGACAAGAACAGTTAATGAATTCTAAAGGGCATGGGACAAATTCTGCAGATCTCTAAAGGCTTGAAGAAAGGGATCGTGTAACATTCTTCACTGAGGATAACCTGAACAGAATGGAGTTTACTACCCTTAATAGTATGCATGGGAGTAACCTGATAGAATGGCAGTTATTACCCTTAACAGTACACATAGGAGTAACCTACATGGAATGGCAGTTACTACCCTTAATAGAAGCATGGTGGTAACCTGCATGGACTAGCAGCTACAACCCTTCACGAAAGCTTGGTGGTAACCTGCATGGAACAGCAGTTATTACCATAAGCAAATTGTTGGGCAGACTCAATGGACCATTTGGTCTTTATCTACCGGCAATACTATGTTACTAAATGACTATGAGACGTTTTGGAACTTGGGACTTCAAGAATACTCTCCTTTCAGGTCCTAAAAGATAAATGGAATATACCAAATGTTCATTTTTATGGCTACTTTCAAGCAAGGCTCCACTTCTTTCCTATATCCTTCCCAATCCCAAATGTAAAATATATTACTCCTATAGTAGAATGCCTACAGTTTTCGATGAGTGCTAACTTGTTGAAAATGTTTTCAGCTTATATTGCCCTCACTGGCATAAGAATAGCCATACTGGGCCAGATCGAGGGTCTATCATGCACAGTATCCTGTTTCCAATAGTGGCCAATCCAGGTCACAAGTATCTGGCAAGATCCCATGCTGCTATCGCGCAAACATAACTAGTGGCTTATCCCTAACAGCATGATATTCAAAAGCATTTACACACACTTAAAACTGGGTTTTACATATGTAAATGCACTTTATCCATTTAAGTGGGCTTTGCTACAGTTCATGCCATTGAATTGTTCATAGGATTTACCTGCATTAAATGCATTTGCATGAGTAAATAGCTTTTGAAAATTACTATAATATTATGTTACATTTACATGCATATCTCCTTTGAAAGGAAAGGAGGAGCAGAGGTGATATGATACAGACTTTCAGATACTTGAAAGGTTTTAATGATCTAAAGACAATGACAAACCTATTCCACTGGAAAAAAATCAGCAGAACCAGGGGTCACGATTTGAAACTCCAGGGAGGAAGACTATGAACCAATGTCAGGAAGTATTTCTTCACGGAGAGGGTGGTGGATGCCTGGAACGCCCTTCCAGAGGAAGTGGTGAAGACCAAAACTGTGAAGGACTTCAAAGGGGCGTTGGATAAATACAGTGGATCCATAAAGTCTAGAGGATGTGAATGAAGAGAAGAGGCATGGGGGTAGCTTGTGGGAATGACAGCTATTACCTGGAGATTAATACCCTTATTCAATAAACATACTTACTGTCAATGCGACTCCAGCATTGCTCTATGCTTCAACGGCAAGAAGAAATGTGGTAAAAAGGATTTGCATTCACAAAAAAACCGGGGAGTACCTTGCTTGTTGCGGCAGTTACTACCCCAAACCAAATAAGTCTGATACTTCACTTTCAATGCAAATCCAGCACAGCTCTCTGCTTCAACGGCAGGGGGGAAAGAGGAAATGAGGATTTATTAGGGATGTGAATCGGGCTTCGGACGATTGAAAATATCATATGATATTTTCAAAATTGTCAGACATCGGGGGCTCCCCCAAAACGATAGGAAAACCCCACAATATTGTTCGTGGGGGTTCTCTTATCGTTTTGGGGGAGGGCGGGAAAAACGGCACACAAAAATAACCCCCAAACCCACCCTGACCCTTAAAAACTAATCTCTTAGCTTCCCCCACCCTCCCGACCCCCCAAAACCTTTTTACAGGTACCTGGTGGTCCAGTGGGGGTCCCGGGAGTGATCTCCCGCTCCCGGGCTGTCGGCTGCCACTAATCAAAATGGCGCTGATGGCCCTTTGCCCTTACCATGTGACAGGGTATCCGTGCCATTGGCCGGCCCCTGTCACATGGTAGGAGCACTGGATGGCCCACACCATTTTTAAAGATGGCGCCATCCATCCAGATACCTGTAAAATGTTTTTGGGGGGGTCAGGAGGGTGGGGGAAGCTAAGGGATTCGTTTTAAAGGGTCGGTGTGGGTTTTTTGTTTATCGGCTCGGGCGCAGCCGATAAAGAAAACCGCGATCGGGCCGGACGAAAAAAAAACACGATGTGAATCCGAACTGGAATCCGAACCGATTCCGGTTCCGATTCACATCTCTAGGATTTATATTCAGGCAACAACCAACAAGGATTGAATTACATAGTCTGGATAAACAAATAATTATGGGTGTAGCTTGCTTGTAACGGCGGTTACTACCCTGAATCAATTAAGCCTGATACTTCACTTGGAATACATAACCAGCGCAACTCACTGCTTCAACGGCAGGGGGAATAAAGAAAAGAGAAATTATATTCAGAAAACAACCAACAAGACCTGAATGGCACAGGCTGGGTAAACAAATAAGCATGTGAGTAGCTTGCTTATTGCAGCAGTACTACCCCTAACCAATTAAGCTAGATACTTCACTTAGATGCAGTCCCAGCACTGCTCTCTACATCAATGGTGGGGATGGAAGGCAACTAGAACCATAAACTTACTAATAAGGGCCAAGAGTAACAGATAAGTATGAGAAAAAAAAGAAAAAGAAAAAAAAGTGTGAAAGATTGCTGGGCAGACTGGATGGGCCGTTTGGTCTTCTTCTGCCGTCATTTCTATGTTTCTATGAAAATTCACCAGAATGTCTACTTGGTTAATAACAGTTTATGCACTTCTCCAGAAGAAACTTGTCCAAACCAGCTACAATAATTGCCTTAACCACATCCTCCAGCAATGAATTCCAGGACATAACTGTACATTGAATAAAAAAAGAATTTTTGGAGGGCAAGATGGCCGTCAAGGAATGAACGGATAACACTGAGCTCCGGGGCTGTTCTAAATTTCTTTCTATTTGCTTGAATTTCCTTGGAACTTTTTACTTTGTAAACTATCATGCCACATACAAAAAGAAAAGCAAAAATCAGAGAGAGTACCTCTTCCCCAGTGTTGCCTCGAGACAGCTTTGGATTGAAGACGTTTTTCCCGGACCAGTGCTGCAATCACCTGAGGAAGGGGCCGTTGGGGGAGTCGGTGGAGAGCAGACGCTGAGCCCTCTGGCCGCAGAGTCATCGTTAAGCCCAGGCGCACCAACCACTCCGGATCCACTGCTCGGAAGTTTGAATTCCGAGCTGTTAGCAACTGCTCTCCTGGAAAGAAGAACTGCTTTTGAGATGGTGACTGCCCAGAGAGGGAGTGTAAATGGAGCACAACCCTCGGTGAGCCCAATTTAGAGGGCTCCAGGAGCTTCACCGAAGAAGCACAGGATCGAGTTCGAGATGGAAAGAAACCTTCAGAGGACGGAGTTTAAGAGTCAGATATTCATGTGGTATGTGAAGTTCAAAAAATTAATTCCTCTAAAGTGACTTTAGAAGAAATATTAAAAGCTATTTCATCTATGGAAAGAGCGATTGTTTCTTTGACTTCTATGGTTAAAGAAAGTATCATGAAAAATCAAAATATGGAGAATAAAATTGTGAAAATTGAAATGGAAATGGATGGCTTTGGTAAGAAGGTGGCAGAAATACAAAAAGTTCAAGTAAATCTGATTAAGTCAGAAAATATTCAGATGGTGAAAATGGAAAATTTGGAAAATCATTTGAGGAGGAATAACTTAAGAATTTTAAATTTTCCAAAGATGAGACTTTTAGCCCATCGTGAACTTTTCCGAAGTTATGTGCTTAATATTCTAAAAATACCTGAGCGAGATATCCCTGCAATTGAAAAAATGTATTATTTGCAAGGCTGACCATGCCAACGCACACAGGTAACATGGTGTGCGTTGGCATGGTCAGCCTTGCAAAATTCAGGGGTTACACACGTAAGTCTTGACCCCACCCTGCTCCTTTTCTGCTTCCTTATTCTTGACGCTCACACAGATATGTGCGCGCAAACTTCCCGGCTTCTTAAAATTTGCGTTGCTCACGTGCAGCCCACATACGCGTGTCTGGGACTTTTTTTTGCGTGCAATGCTTTTAAAATCTACCTCTTACCATTTAGTCCTACTCTCTGTTTTCTCTCTTTTAACCAGTTTGCAATCAACAAGAGGACATTGGCTCGTATTCTGTGAATTTTTAATTTCCTCAGGAGTCTCTGTCACGGGTCACTTCAACAAACGCCTTCTGAAAATCCAAATATATTGCATCCAATGGCTCACCATTATCCACATGCTTATTAACCCCTTCAAAAAAAAGGTAGCAGATTGGTGAGTCAAGATTTCCCTTGTATAAATCCATGGTAGCTCTGTCCCGTCAAGCCATGTCTTTCTATATGTTCTATTATTTTGTTCTTTAGAATAGTGGCAGTGTGCAAAGAATCTGTAGGGCTATGCACATGTAATCCCACCTTCTCAAGGAGTCAGCTTCCCAGTCCTGGGGAGCATCCGGGTAACTCTGCCAGGGTGGGGTATTATACATTCTCTCAGGGCAAAGCGGGCTGGGGAACAGAACCATCTCAAGGCCCAAACCAGGCCGAAGACATTGCCACTTAAAGTCCAATAATTCTAATATCCACTCTTCACGTGTGCTCCAAAAAATAAAACATTTATTTTAAAATACAAAGCAGTAGGAGCAATATCACATTAGAATCATAGTCTATATCTATGGTCACTTGACTTGCCATCTTGGTTAGAGCACAAGAAATCACAATCCAATATTTGCCTATTTCTCAGATGTCACACTTTTACTCTTCTTCGCTATTCCTCACAATCCCTTCCCACAACTTCTCCTCAGGGGCAGTCACTCTCACTTCTCCTATCCCAAAATCTCTTTCCAAGGTCTCCCCTCTCAAGGACTCTTGGAAGGTCCCTAGCATATCTCTTCCCTCCTCGGAAGTCAACAAATTCCAGTCCTCGCACACCAGGAGCAGCTCCAGGACAGTGCACCCTACTTCCCTTGGGCATATACCGGTCCCAAGCTCAACAGTCAAATAACCAGTCCAGCACCTCTTCCCCAGATCCAGCTTCTGCCCTCCCACCCACCACAGTCCCTGTGCCCAAACCCCAAACTCCAAATGTCTTCTCCTCTCACTGCAGAATATTTCTGTACTATCACTCTCGTCTTGTAAAAGCTGATGGGACCTTTCAGAAGGTATTCCTTTCATTCTCTTCAAACGCACTTCACTTAAGATTAGTTGCAGCTGGTTTTTGTAAATTCCATTAAATACAATAAAAGGCGAATTTTAAAAGCCCCGCATGAGTCAAAATCGGGAGATACGTGCATAGATCGGACTGACACGCACTAAGCAGATTTTAAAAGCACACAAATAACAGTTTGCCAAAAGGGGGCGAGGTGTGGGCGTGTCAGGGCCTGGCCAAGAATTGTGCACATAAATCTTTATGCGTTCTTGTGCACGCCGGAGTCCCCTGCGGCGTAACTTAACTTCTATGGATGGCTAGAAAGGAGTAAAACAAAAATGTATAGGTAGATCAGCGAGGTTTTAAAGGTAAGGTCTAACGGGGGGGGGGGGGGGGGGGGGGAAGGAGGGAGGCTATTAAACTAGGCGGGGCGTTGAATTCCTATCCCTTACCTGGATGAACTGGGAATGAAGTTGGATAATGGCAAATGGCCTCAGTGTGGCCCCTTCTAAAATGTCCTTACGTGGTAGAAGCGAGATTTGCACGCACATGCCCGTGCCATTTAAAATTCGCCACACGTGTACCTGCATACATTATAAAATGACCGCGTCCCTGGACACGGGCTGACGAATGTGCGCACACGTGAGCGCCCGCGCACCTGTTTAAAAGTTACCATCCCAGTGAGGAGAGTTTTTTTCTCTTTCCTAAAAGTAGATTTGAAGATATCTTTCAAATGCAAAATTTCAAGAGCTGTAGACAGCTGTTTGGAAAATGGGGAATGGCTCCTGCCCCATTTCAGCATCAGAGAAGCCCATGTATTTGGTAAGAGCCATCCTGGGCGCGTGGGGGTAGGGGGTGCATAGGAGAAGGCCTGGGAGGGGGCTGGTGATTTTCAGTTTTTAAATGTTAGCGGTGCTGGAGTTTTTTCATATCAGGGGGTGTCCCCTTTCCTTTCATTTTGTTTTTGGTTTTTTTTTTCTTTTTGTTTTGGTGTGTTTAGTTTCTAATAAATAAAATGAAGCAAAAAGAGAAATAAAACAAAATAAAATAAAAAAGAAAATTGCCTAAAGATATGCAGATACAAAAGCACCCATGTACTTTGCAAAATCTATTTATGAGGCTGGGATTCTGGTAGAGAAATAATAGACGTAGAATTGAAAATTCAAGTCTATGCACATATTTTTTTCTTTTTTCCCCTCCCCCCTAAACCCATCCAGACATACCCCTGGGAACGCCTGCTTTTACATTGGCCAGATATAGCTACATGGTGAAGCAACTGCCTATACTTAGTCACTATGGGCCTCATTTTCTAAACGGATCGCACGCAATAAGGGACGTTTCGCACACGAAATGTCCCTTGTCGCGTGCGATACCAAAATGGGGGCGGAGTCGGCCCCGGAAGAGGAGGAGTCGGGGTGTCACCGGGGCCGACTCCGCGAAGACGACGAAAAGGTAAGGCCCTTTTCGCGTCCGAGTTCGCGCCCAATAGCTACACCTTTTATGTGGCGCTATTGGGTGCGATCGCTGCCGGCTAGCGCAGGCCCACCCCCTGTTTCGGCCCCGCCCCTCATTCCCTAAAGTATTGCAGGCCTGCGATACTTTAGAAAATGAGGCCCTTTGCCTAGGGCAGTTCTCTAGCTTATGGATCTAGGTGTCTGATACCTGGTTAGGCTCCTGGATTTCTTCGAAAACTGCTCTCCAAATGGCACTTTCATTCTAATAGTGCCAAACTTTTCCTTATTCAATTGTCCTTTCCTCTCTCTGTGGAATTTATGCATGCCCTAGTATTTTTTCTGACATACTCTTTTCCATTCTTCTTTTGTTGGACGGTTTTGCATGTCATTTCACAGTTTGAACATCTTTCCAAACACTGGCCCACCTGCAAGTGAAAAGGACATGTACCCACAGTATTCACTGAGCTGTGATGTAGACAAATATTTTTCATTTGTGCGCACTCTGTATCCACACCAACTGTGAGTGCCAGTCACTTTTTACTAGGATTCAGCTTGGCCTTTGGAAATCTCGTTGTTCTGTAACTGAAACCTCAGAACTTAAACACTTACCAATATTGGGCTGGATTTTCAAAAGGTTACGCGCGTAAATCCGGAGGGCTTACACGCGCCGGGCCTATTTTCAAAAGGCCCCGGGACGCGTGTAAGTCCCAGGGCTTGCAAAAAGGGAAGATCCAAGGGTGGGGCGGTCTGGGGCGGGGCAGGGGCGTGGCCAGAGGCCTCCGCACGCCTGCTGTGCCGGAGATCGTGCGCAGGCAGTCGGCGGGTGCGCGCAACTTACTTCAGCTGAAGTAAGTTTGGAAATAAAAGAAAAACAAAGAAAAAGGTAGGGGGCAAAGGGCGGGGTAGGTAGGGGAAGGGAAGGTGAGGGGGTAGGGAAGTTCCCTCTGAGGCCGCTCCAATTTCGGAGCGGCCTGGGAGGGAACAGGGGAAGACAGTGCGGCTCGGCGCATGCAAGGGGCACAACTGTGCACCCCCTAGCGCACGCCGATCCCCGATTTTATAACATGCGCCTGCGCGCAGGTTTAAAAATCTACTCCATTGTGAAAAGCATCTAGGCTTCACTCCAAAGGATATAAACCTGTTTTTATCCTGAGTACGGATCTGTTCTATTGCCTAGAACAGGTTCTGGCAATAGATGGAATATAAATTGTTATAAATAAATAAATAAATAAATAAATAAATAAATAAATACCAAATGACATTGAACCATGTGGTCCAGCTCTAACCTTGACAGTTTTCTTCATCAAGGATTCTGATTGAGCATTTGAATTCCTTAACTTCCATACCCTCATTTGTGCTCAGTATGGATTCTACTAGAAAAAAACAATTATAAGTCAGCTCTGTTCTTGGCTTTCCTTTGTCCCGGTCCTTCTCCAGTCAATTAAGTTCTGACCTTTGCCTTGGACCCAGACTATCCGCTTGCCTGCTGCCTGCCACTGACCTCAGGTACGAACTCTGCCTACGTCCTGCCTATCTCAAGATCATCCTTAGGACTTTATCAGCTTTAATGTGCGCAGTTACCAGTTTTCCCAATTGGCCCACCAGTTTGCCCAGTCTATCTCGACCTCTGGCTAGCTCCTGTTAATTGTCTCACCGCAGCCTATCCAGACCTTGGCCTCGCCCTGGACTCTCTCTCTATCTCTCTATTCGCCCTGTGGGATCCTCGCTTAAGTCCTGCCGGCTTCTGGAACCCAAAGGCTTATCCTGCGGGGGGATCGGGGCTGATATAGGTGAAGCTCCAGTCTAGTCCCAGTACAGGGTACGTTCGCCAGATGCCGGCGTGGGCCTAGTAGCTTCGCCTACAAGGCTGCATCAACCACGCCGCAGCACAGGGGTCCACTGTCCTTACACCTTTAATCCCAGACTCATTTTAAATTAGACTTGAGGAAAAATACAGATTTTTACTTTTTCTCCTAAACGAAGAATTGTGGTTGCTGTGTTAATCCACTTGTATATGTGGAATTACAATTACAAGTCAAACAAGTTGTAAGTGATACTTTTTTTATTGGACTAATTTAATATATCTGTGACACGCTTTCGAGAGATAGGCTCTCTTCATCAGGTCAGTGAAGACCGCGCAGTTGAATTGGGCTAAAATAGTTCCCCCCCACCCCCAACAAAAAAAAAAAAAAAGCCAGGCAATTTGATTCAGCTCCGATATTAAATAGCAGACTATTCCTCACTAAGGGGTCAATTTTAAAGGTGTTGCTCGCGCTAAAAAGTCCATGTACACGAGTATCTGGGCCGGGTATTAGCAATGCATATTTTAAAAGCCGGAAATTACACGTGTATATATGCGTGCATGAGTAATACGAGAAAAAAAGGGGCAGAGCTAGGGTGTGTAGAGGGAGTTCCAGGGCGGGCAACAGTTATGTGCGTAAATCTGTATTTTAAATCCAGCAGCCAAAGTGCCCGGCCTCTTGTTAGCCACGTATATTTACTGCTGCTCCTGATGAGATGCAAGCCTACAGAAATCGTTGTTGAAACCTAACATGTCAGGGTGAGGGGTCCGAGTCAACTGGGGGGGAGGGGGGGGGAGGTGCAGGCTGAAGAACCAGAGGGGTCTGGATGATCTTGAGACAGACTGGGAAAACTGGTGGGCCAACTGGGAAAACTGGTAACTGTGCGCATTAAAGCTGATGAAGTCCTAAGGATGATACGTGAAGTACATTTGCTCGAATAACAGCTTAAAATTAGGTGCTCGTACATACGCTCCCTGGGTTTTTTTTTTTACATCACACATGCGTAAATGCGCACATCATTTAAAAATCCAACGTATGTTTGCTCGCTCCCACGCACTTGTTTTAAAGTTACCATCTACGGATGCAGCCACAGAAAAAAGCCCCAGCTCTAAATCCAGTTCTATTTTCCTTCCTGCACAAAGCGCGCTCGTAAAAGAGGTCCCTGGCTGGATGTAAGGCCTTGCCTCAGCCTGTGCCACTCCAGCCTTTCCAACAAATAGGCTGAACCATTACTCCTCAAAATCTGAGAGATCAGCGTGCAAAGCTTAATCCTAGGGAGAATCAATACAAGCTGAAATGTAAAGGAAGAGGGAATTGCCCTTCTAGGGTGCCCTAAAACTATTCTAATCCCACTATTTTGATTTACAATAGAGCTGATATATAAATCTTGCTGGGAGGCCCACATAAAGACTGCTGTAAGAATCCAATTGCAAAATCACTGATGCCTGCATCACGGTTTTTAAAAGGGCATCACTTTCTCACTAAGCATAACTTTATAAAAGCATTACACAGACTACCGTGAGTATATGGGACTCCAAATTAAATGACGGGTCTGTCTGTACTCCGACTGCACTCTTCTCCTCACAGAAGAGACTCCAAGTAATATATTATTAAGCTTTATTGCAATATGAATTGTCCTCATTATCTCTTTTCTGATATGCAGCCCAATTCCTGTAAGATCAGCAATATCCACAATTGGGTGGATAATACATTCTTCCAGACCACTATAGGATAAAGCTAGGAGGAAGGGATAGAGGCATGTGGGGGGGAGGGGACAGGAGAAGCAGCTGCACTGGGCCCCTGAAGGGGGACACCATCATGAGATCCAGTTAGAGGCCCCCTCCTGGCAGAAGACAGGAACAGCCAGGGGAGAGATGGAAGTGGCTGACCACTCCCTGATCACCACCACCACCAGCAGCACATTTGAAACTGAAGCACAGCACTTCCTCTCCTTGCTGCTGATCTGCAAGCGAAACAGATACCACCTGTTGTGCTTCTTAATAAAATTATTTAGCACTGTCGTGAAAGTTTCCACAACCCGAGTCCTTCAACTCTCTCAGATTTCCACTGGCCTCTGGCCTATATCTATCCTGTTGGTAGCATCTCCAGGGACTATGCAGGACCGATAAAAGCCCTTTCCAAACTCTTAGCTTGGGGTAGATTTTAAAAGTCCTGTGCGCGTAAATCCTGCCGGATTTACGTGCGCCGGCGCACCTATTTTGCATAGGCCGCAGGCACGCGCAAAGCCCCGGGATGCGCGTAATTCCTGGGGCTTGCTAAAATGGGCGGTCCGGGGGGTGTGTCTGTGGTCCGGGGCATGTCCAGGGGGCGTGTCTGCAGTCTGGGGCGGTCCAGAGGCGTGGCCGAGTGCCCCTACACAGTGGCCTGTGTCGGGGCCTGGCCAGCCGGCGCGCGCAAGATACGCCTGCCAGTGGCAGGCGTAACTCCATCAAACAATGAAGGGGGGGATTTAGGTAGGGCGGGGGGGGGTGGGTTAGATAGGGGAAGGGAGGGAAAGGTGGTGGGGGGACAAAAAAAGAAGTTCCCTCCGAGGCCACTCCAATTTTGGAGCGGCCTTGGAGGGAACGGAGGCAGGCTGCGCGGCTCGGCGCGTGAAGGCTGCCGATTTTGCGCAGCCTTGCGCGCGCCGACCCCGAATTTTAAAAGATACTTGCGGCTACGCGCGTATCTTTTAAAATCCAACGTACTTTTGTTTGCACCGGTTGCGCGAACAAAATTACACGCGCGCGCTGTTTTTTAAAATGTATCCCATAATTTTACATCCTATTAACTTTTATTACCAAATTATTAAAATCTGAATCTCCTGACATTTTTTGCACAGGTTTACGTCTATAGCATATTTATTTATTTTTATTTATTTATTTAAAATCTTTTCTATACCGTCGTTAAGTTATATACCATCACAACGGTTTACAAAAAGGCATAACATAGACCCAGGAGGAGACAGCAAACCTGTGTTACCAACAAGACAGCTGTAGACCAGAGGCCAGTAGAGATCTGAGTGGGGTGCAGGACTCAAGTTGTGGAAGCTTTCCTTTCAGGAGTAAAGGACTTCTAAAAGCCATGGAGCTAGAGCAATACTCCTAAAGAGGATTATTTCTGGAATTGGACCCCTATTCAAGGAAGAAAGTTACAAGTAACAAAAAGTCTGAACTCAGAAGAAAAGGTCTGGGCAAATGGAGATTTGTTCTTCCTGTTACAAAAATCAGAAAGATAAATGTACAAAAATCATTTGCCTTCATTAAATGAATACGTGATATTATATTTTCATGACTGATGAACAGCATTTTCAAGTGTAAGTTATATATATAAAGCCATGTCTTTGGTTAAAACAAATAACTGTTTCTCCCACCCTCTGTTATTTATTTATTTTCATGAGAGATTGGAGTGCAGGAATAGCCTAGTTGTTAGAGCTATGAACCAGGGTTCAAATCCTACCCCTGTTCTTTGACACTGTGGGCAAGTCACTTCACTCTCTCTTGCCTCAGGAACAAACTTAGATTCTGAGCCCTGGGTGGGCAGAGAAATACCTACAGTACCTAAATATAATCCGCTTGAAATGCCAAAAAGCAGAATATAAAAACATTAATTATTATCTAAATCAAACCTGCAAGGAACTGTATTCTTGGCCTTTGGCTAGCAACCTTACAATGAGATACGTGGTTGAAAAAAAGTTAATTCTACTACTTTTGATAACATTTTTTGTCTGATCTGCAGACAGGTCTCCCCATAGTACATGGCAGTGGCTAGGGCAGCTTCTTTCTGGATTACTGGGATGGAGAGGAGATAGGTGGGAAGCTGTCCCAGGGAACTAGAGGAGGGTGAATCAGTTGAGGCATGGGTAAGTGGAAATGTTGAAATGCCTTTGCACAGTTGTTAAAGAGAGGAGAGTATGCAATTAGTTCCCCCAGTCGTGGTCAGAAGAATTGTAGCTAAAATAAGGTAACAGACTCAGTACTATAATCCCTATGAAATGAGTTCTAAGAACTTAAATATGTATAACCTAGGGGAAAGGAGAGAAACAGGAAATACGACAGACAGATTCAAATACCTCAGAATTATAAATAATGCACAATAAGCAAATATTTTTCATGGAGTAACGTTAAAAATATTTCTTTGCAGAAAGGGAGGTGGATGAATGGAGCAGCCTCCCAGTAGAGATGGTAGAGGCAAAAGAAGCTGCAAGAGAATTCAAGAAGGCATGGGATGACGGGCCCAGTGCAATGTGGGGAGAACTGGGTTTGATTCCTGGCTCAGGTTGTCTGCTCCTTGGTTCGGCTAGGGCTGGGGATGCTGCAGAGGTCACATTCACATCCCTTGCAGGACAGGGAATCATAGTCATTCCACAATGGTGACATCTAGTGGCTGAATTTAGGACCCCCATTAGTGCATGGTCCCAGAAGGATCTCTGGTGCATGGCCTCCATCCGAGGACCATCGCTACGATGACTAGCCTAAAGCAGCTGGAAATAAATATAAAAATGCCAGGGGGCTGATGGTCCGGGGAAGCCCTTGATAGATGCAAATGTAGGCTCATGCATCATTACTGAGAGGTGACTAATGAACCCCTGTTCACTGTCATAGGACTATGGCATCCTGACAGCTATGGGAAGTAAAATGTATTTACAGCGGAACCCCCCATTTGGGCTGTGTGCTGCATCTGGGGCGTTACGATGCCAGGGTTCCTCCAGCAGGGGGGAGATCAACTTTCTGGGTCCTTGGCAAAGACATGCCTGGGGTCTTTAACGTCCATCCAAAACCACTGACCTCAACTGCTGTGCCAGGGGGACTTCAGGAGGGGTCAAGGAGATGCTAAGGAGAAAAAAAAATAAAGGAAAACATCGGCACACTGTCCATTCACCGTTTTTTTTGCTTCACCAGGAAATAATAAAAAAAATTCTCTGAATATCTGAGTCCAAAGTGGTGTTCAAAAGAAAGTTAAGTTTAAAAATTGAAATCCAGGCAAGAAATGAAAAGATCAAAAACAACAGGAGAAAAATCAAAGTGATAAAAGCCATGATCTCCTTGTTCATTCTTCTCGCCCCTGCACCAGTTTCCATGTCCAATAATCCTTCCCCTTGGAGGGTAGGATTTCCTTTCAGTAACTCCAACATTCAAAACTAGGAAAAGATCCCCAAAACCCTAAACTAGTCTCTCAAAAAATCAAGAGCACTCCTGCCGCTCTTTCTGGAATGTACACAATCTCAGTTCTCTTCCCCTCTTGCTTGACTTCTTCACCAGAGGCAAAAGAAAATCCACATCCAGTCCATCCAGACACCGGGGCTGTTCAGCTTGGAGAAGAGACGGCTGAGGGGGGATATGATAGAGGTCTTTAAGAACATGAGAGGTCTTGAACGAGTAGATGTGACTCGGTTATTTATACTTTCGAATAATAGAAGGACTAGGGGGCATTCCTCGAAGTTAGCAAGTAGCATATTTAAGACAAATCAAAGAAAATTCTTTTTCACTCAACGCACAATTAAGCTCTGGAATATGTTGCCAGAGGATGTGGGTAGTGCAGTTAGTGTAGCTGGGTTCAAAAAAGGTTTGGATAAGTTCTTGGAGGAGAAGTCCATTAACTGCTATTAATCAAGTTTACTTAGGGAATAGCCACTGCTATTAATTGCATCAGTAGCATGGGTTCTTCTTAGTGTTTGGGTAATTGCCAGGTTCTTGTGGCCTGGTTTGGCCTCTGTTGGAAACAGGATGCTGGGCTTGATGGACCCTTGGTCTGACCCAGCATGGCAATTTCTTATGTAGGAACTGATGTCCTTCGAAATCTCCAAATAGTACAAATCCTGCAAAAATTCCAAAGCTTCTCCTACTGAGCAGAGAAACGCTCTCTCTTCCTGGTCAGTCCACCCGGAGGATGAAAAAGACCCAAATTACATACTTGGGGCAAATTTATAGACACCTTAAGCTTTCCCACAAAAAAGGTTGGGAGAAGTGCTAAGGAGGATTCCCAAAATCATTACAGAGCCTTGTGTGTATTCAGGCATGGGAGAGGTGGGGTGCTGAAGGGAACTAAGTGGGGATCTTGTATGCTCTTCTACACAGGATAGTAAAGTACAAAGGAGGAGAAAAAAAAGGAGAAATCTTGCAGGTGCTCATGCACTGTGGCTGGAAGCAGGGATGCATCCTTGGTGATGGGGACAGAATAATTGGGCAGACTGAATGGACTGGATACTGTTTTTCTGCTCTCATTTACCACATTACTATATTAATCTCATTATGATACTTTTTTTTTATATCGATACAACATGAAGTTAGCATGTGGCACATTTAAAACTAATCGGAGAAAGTTCTTTTTTACTCAACGCACAATTAAACTCTGGAATTTGTTGCCAGAGGATGTGGTTAGTGCAGTTAGTAACAGAGAACAAAACTACTGTACCTCAAATCAATAAATTAACAGGTAACTGTAACAGGATAGCTCTTGGACACTGTAGCGAGAGATAATTAATTACAGGACCAGGGATAAATTCATCTCAGAAACCTCATCAGGCAAATCCTTTCTAGGAGAGCAAAAGATGCCACAGTCTGGCTCTGGAGACTTGGGGGGGCCTCCTGACACCCCCAAGCTGGCCAAAAGTTCCTTTTGGGTCGAACGGAGGGTCCCGGAGCGATCGCGCGGGGAATCACTTGATGCCGCGTCACTCCGACGCGGCGTCACGTGATTCTTTTCTCTAGGCTGAATATGGAACACAATACTATTTAAATTGCTGCAAGTGGGAAAGTGAATCAAACCATCAACAAAACTACCTGTAGCCTTTAGATATACTGAAGGAAAAGAAAAAGTGAGGCACAAAAACCTTTATAAAAAAAAATTGCCAAAGACAAAATGTGGAAATGATGCAATGTTTGGAGTGCTGATCATATGACCAAACTTGACATTTTCTGCGCGATCGCTCCGGGGGGCGTCCTGACCCCGCTGGACCACCAGGGAGTTTTGGTAAGTCTTGGGGGGGGGGATTAAGGAGGGTGAGGGGTTTAAATTTTTATTTGCACATATGGACATAGACTCAACTTATGGAATTCTCCATATGTCCATATTGACCGCAAATGGGACCCCCTTTCGACTTATGGACATATGAACTTAAACTTTTGCTCTGTACATCCCTAATTGCTGGGTTCTCAGTTGAATTGGGCTGGTAAGGACTTCTTGTTAGAAAATATTTTGCGGTATCCTCTTTTAAAAAAAAAAAAAAGGGAAAAGGGAAAAGAATTGGTAGAACTAGGGGCAAAAGTTGGTAGAGGCAATGTTGGAGCAGGCAGCCATGGTGGAGCAGCAAATGGAGATGGTGAATTGAACCACAAGCTGACACTGGGGGACAGCTAGTATAGATGGTGGCTTCCTTCCAGTCCCCAATTGGCAGCTGTCCTAGGAAGGGGAGAGGAAGACCACAGACCAAATCCCTAAAAAGAGAGACAGGTCACAAACATTCCTTGTTTAGTGCAACCTTTTGGGTACAGCACTGAAATTATGAGTCGGTGGATCTAATTGTCTTCCTGCTTGTGTCTGCCTGCGGTTCCCACGATGCTCTCAAAATTCCTACAAGACATTAGCTAATGTCAGTACAAGCATGCTGTCTCACTTGTCCTTCCTGTCTATAAGAAGGTGCACATCTTGTTCCGAACATTTCCGTGTGCTTTCTGTTTATGTCTGAATGACCTTCTAGCAAACACTAAAAAAAGGCACTTTAGTAGAGTCTCCTGAAAATCACAGAAATCCTTAATTCTAGGGTTCTTTAAATTAGAACACATACAAAAAAAAATCCCTAAAGTGTTTACAAAAGAAGACTAAGTTTTGTACGCTGTGCTCACATTTTTTAACCTAGTTCTGGAAGGAAGATACAGCATATTCCACTTAATGGCGAAGACTTTCTAAGAGCCAGTCTTGATTAGTGCATTGCACTGCTGCTATATTATTGCGACTGGCTATGAGCACTGATTGAAGGGACCTTCCTAGTCACAAAAGCTTGCAACCTATTAGATTTATAAAGACTGCATCTCTGCCCAACTATTTTGCTTGTTTTCTTTTAACTAATCTACTTGTGCTTCACTTTCAGAGGACAAGAACACTCTGTGGGAGGTGAAAAAAGGCAGAAAGCATTAACAAATAATCCCGAGAGAGCCAAGTCAAAGGTAACAACATCAGAATGGGAATTAGCACGATGCTTTATTTAACAATGCATTTGTTTGGATTTAGATTATACCTTATCATTGGTAGCTCCTCATGCTGCTTCCTTCATACATTGACCTGCTAGGAGGTCCGCTAAATGTTGTGGCACATTCAGCAGATAGATGCAGGAACCAGCAAAAATGAGTGGTTCTATATTTTGTCCACTACGAAAAGACCATAAAACATTGATGTGAAATGGAGCTCTCTGACTGAGAGGTAAATTCTCGGCTATGTACTACCGAGGAAGAATCTCCCCGATGACATATAGGCAAATCACTCACCCCAGGAAGGGTTGAGCACAAATTGTATTTAATTTGTTTGTGGAAAAAAATGTTAAATTAGAATTTAAATGCAGTTGGAAGAAAAATAAACTCAAGCATAAAACAAAAGGAAAAATACCTCTATTCCATTCTGATCATCTAACTACTATGAAAAGAAGGAAAAAGGAAAACCAAGGGGCATGTTGTTCCTTGCAGCCCTCAATTTAGGGATCCAAGTCAAAACACACACACATTAAAAAAGTATATGGCCAAGATACCTGAACAACACAATCTTATAATGTGATCAAGATGACACAATAATATAATGAATCACCTCAGTAAGATGCAGAGAAGTAAGAAGAGGACAGGGAGCTACACCCCTGGATTATATTTGCTCTGAGATCAGTAAAGGATCTCAGATGTAATGGATCATAAAAAAAAAATAACTTTTTCTGGGGGCCAATATTCAGCTGCTGAGCGGATCGGCTAGTTAGCTGGGCATATTCAGTTTACCTGGCTAGCTTAAGGTTAGTCACATAGGTTTATCCAGCTAACTTTAGGACCGGACAGTGGCACAACCAGAGTTAGTCGCATAAGAAGCGGCTAACAGCGGATATCAGAGTTAGCCGGTTAACTTTTCTGGCTAACTCTGTTCCTTCCTAAAATGCCTCCTGCCCACTCCTGGAACACCCCTGACTTATGCTGCTAAATTCTAGCCGGGTAACTTATTATCTGGCTAGAATTTAGCCTGATAAGTCTCTCAGTATGCCAATGTGACAATAAGCATGGGAGTGAGCCCTCAGTGCAGCTTCGTAGGTGAAGCTACGAAGCCTACGCCAGCAAATGCACCCTGTAGCAGGACAGTCTGGAGCTTCACCCTATACTAGTCTCCTCCCCCGCAGGTTGAGCCCTTGGGTTCTGGTGGCCGGCAAGACAGGCAGGTCCCTAGGGTGGTGAAGAGAACAAGGGTCCAAGGGCATGCCGGGGTCAGGATAGGCAGCAAAAGCTGGAGGACAGGAGGTCATTATCCAATATTGTTTTTGACCCTAGTTCCAGTCATGGGAAGTCCGTGGGGCAGGTACCATTGGTGGAACTGAGATCAATACCTTGACTGCTTCAGTTTCCACTACTAACTCTTTTCCGCACAAACCAGCTGTGATTACCTTAGAAATGTTATAGTCTGCATTTATGGGGCTAGGCAGATCACTATCTGACAAGATTGATACAATAATTACAAGGATAAGCTGCTTCTCATGACCAAACTCTTAAGGTTTATGAGGGGAAATGGAATATTATGGAGTCTCATTGTAAAGAACTACATACATGTGATATGCTTCTGATTAAAGAATGGACTCATTGTCAATTTAAGAATCTGGACAATTATTCTTGAAGGTTAAATCTTAGGTTTCTGAACTTACCTAAGACTGAGTTAATGTCATCCTTGGAAGTGTCACAAAGATTTTATTCTCAAGTTTTAAAGGTACCAGCTGAATCCTTTCCACCGGTTTCCATTTTCAATTGAGGAAGCTGGAGAAATGAGCAAAAATGTATCTCTGTCCGATATTTCACCTGATAATTTAAATCTAATAGTCCTCTTGCAAGACTCAAGTTGGAGGCTTTTACTCAGGCAACTCCATTAGTAGTTTTTGCTTTGGAGCAGATAAGGAATTGATTTTGATATTGTTTTTTCATAGTAAGAATAATTTCTTTTTGGGTCATAAAATAGCCATATTTCTAGATACAGTTAGAATTACTTAACAAAGACAGAAATTATTTTTAATGAAGAGGCAAAGGGTAATTACCCTTGCTGCCAGTTTTTCTTCAGATTTCCTTGTAAATGTCAAGTGGGTTAATAATAAATATGTATTTTATGACCTTGAACAATGCATGAGATATAGCTATATTTTAATTTAGATATGAGCAATTCTAGATACTTTCATCATGTGATTCCTTCTGCAAATTTTGTTTCTTTTAAGCCTCTTAATGTTGTGGCCTGATGAATGGGAATATTTTCACAAAATGTTTTTTTCTTTTGGTAAATTATTCTGCTTTTCTTGAATGTCAAAGTCTATTTTGACTTGTAAGTTTACATTTCAATAAATATAAGAAATATATATATATTAAAAAGCCTAAATTTAATGCGAATGAGCAAAACTTGGTTAAAAACCCAAATCTTCACTTGTTTTCTGAAATGTATATAGTCAGACTGTAAACATATTTCCGATGGCAGCGAATTGCAAAGTAGCATCGAAGGTTTTGACTTTGGAGAAGCCTGCCTTTCAAGGGATCTGAAGTTGCAGTTGGGTGAAGGAAGACAGAGAATAAAGCAAAAAAATAAAAAACAGCAGTCACTTTTTTTTTTATTCTTTATTTATACGTTTTCTAATACATAAAGTATTCTAAACATATTTAGGAAACATGTATATGCCACTCAGAAAACAAATTATTACATGAAAAATATATATGAAATACAAATCAAGTGGATTATACCAAATTTTAATACAGCATTTGCCAAGGGGACATGTATTTAAGGAGTATTTAAGAAAGATTTTAGGAAAAAGCATTTACCTGATAACAGAGCTGTTTTTACCTTACCTAAACTGGGTCCCTATGTTACAGCATGATTAGAAAACGAGTCTAAATAACTCTCAGCTGTTCCGGGGTGAAAAGTATATACGAATCATTCTCTTTCTTTATGACACACTTACATGGGTATCGCAATAAAAATGTGGCACCCAAAGATATTGCTTCCTGCCTCAAATTCAAAAAACCTTTCTGCCTTTCCTGGGTAACCTTTGAAATGTCAGGAAACATATGAACCTTACTACCATGAAACAAGGAATTTAAATGTTTGAAATAACAAGACATTAGTTTACCAATTTCTTGTTCTACTATAAGCGATACCAACAGAGTGGGTCATTAAATTATCTCAATCGCTGAGGATTCAAGAAAAGTAATTAGGTTCTGGAAATCGAATGGTGGACCTCCAAAATCATTTAAACGATTTTGGGGATTATTAACTGGCAAAAAATGTACCTTATTAATCATAGGAAACTGTGATTCCGGTATTTGAAGTACTTCAGTAAGATATCTTTTACAGGTAATTATCAGAAGTTCCCCCATTACACATGGAAAATTTATCAACCTCAAGTTCAGGCAACGGTTCCAATTTTCTAGCATTTCTAAACGCCGAGACAGGGCTGTTCTTTCTTTGATTGTTGCCATATTAAAGTTCTTAATTTGAAGTATGTCTGATTCAAATTTAGCGACAGATGTCTGAACCAAGGAGAGGGAATTCTCTTGAGCTTGAATTTTAAGATTAACTTGAGAGGAAAGTAAATCCATCTTACTGTTGCATTCTTTCACAGGCACAGACAGTCCAGCTGTTAGCTCCCACAGGGTCGCCAGGGTTACGACTGTGGGCCTTACAGGGACCTCAGGTTGCTCACCCGATGATGTGGGGTTGATTTCAGAGGACCCTGGAACCGTTGAGCCAGTGGGAGTTGCAACTCCTTCCCCCGCTGATTCTCCTCCACTTCCTGGTTGTATCGTCCCCTCTGACGAATCCTTCTGCAGTCGTGTGCCACTGACCTCATCGGTCTGGGACTCCTGCAGGGCATCTGGGATCAGTAGTCCTCTGGCCGCTGGCGGTTGAATATCAGGGGGGCTGAGGGAAACCTCCGCCCCAGGCGAAGTTGCCTCTCCTCCAGGCGCGTTTGCAGCGGGGAACACCGCCCCGAAATTATCAGCTCGCTGAGACAGGAAGGTGGTTATCAGGGCTTGCTCTGAAAGTTGTGTGGGGATTGAGGAAAAATCCTCACCTTCCCTTTTCTTTTTGGCGGCATCAGGGAGCTCAAAAAACAGCTTTCTATTGAAGAGGTAAGGAGCAGCTTTAATTCCATGTCTCCCTCAGGACACCATCTTGCCCCCCGCTCACTTTTTTTTTTTTTTTTTAACTTTTCATATACAGCAGTCTTCAAGAAGCACTCGGATAATTCTTCTTGCTAATTCATTTTCAGTATAATACATCTAAAATACCATACACTATTTGTAACCTGCTTTTAGGGTACACAATAGAATGATAGTGTCTGATGCCTATCTGTGAGCTGACCACCAGCCTCTATGAGTTCAAATCAAATAAAAATGATCAAAGAGACCTGACCCAGAGGCAAAGGATTTCTTTCTCAAGCTGGATAGGAAAAACATCACTATGAATACATCTTTTCCTTCTGTGACTCCAACTTCATCCCAACTTCTTCCGTTGACTAACAGACCCAATCCTTGGGATTAAGAAGGGTCTCACTAAAAGGTATTTTTAAACAAGAGCACTTATTTTCTGTTTTGGGGTTTCCAGCAGTCAAAGAACAATCTTTAAAAAAGTTTTTGATTATTTAGAGCTCGCAGGTTCATATCACAGAGAGTCATCAGCAACATCAACAATAACAACAAAACATACTTTACTCTTCCTCTAATATAGTAATGAAAGGATTTACCCTTTTTCATCAAAAGAGAGGATTATTCAGCACTCACAATCCTCATATAGTTTCCTCTATGATAAGAAAGCTGGTCCTAAGTGATTTGGTGGCACTACCCAGGAGTCTAGTCTTGCAATCCTGGAGCCATGGCCTTGCTGGATGCCAGCAAGGTATCTTCAAATAAGTGTTCTTGTGATGCTTTTCCTATCCAGCTTGAGAAATAAATCCTGTGCCTCTGGGCCAGGTCTCTTTGACCATTTTTATTTGATTTAAACTCATAGAGGCTGGTGGCCAGCTCACAGATAGGCATCAGACACTCTATCATTCTACTGTGTACCCGAAAAGCAGGATACAAATAAGTAGCCGAAAGGAAGGAGACAGACTCTTATACCCTAGCTTTACTATAGCACTCGGTCTAGGATTCCCCTCCAATTCTCTTCTCAAAAGTCCATGAGCACCAGTTTATATTAAGCCAGGGCATATTCCCCTAGTGGCTTTTCATCAAACACTCTCTGCAGAGATATACAAAATCCCCTTACTAAACCATCTACAGAAATGCATATCACCAATAACCCCCTACAATAAAGGTTAAGTGACTTTCCTAACAATTTCTCAAAGAGCTAGTGATAAGGACCTGATTTAGGGCCAGCATCACGCATAAGTACATGTATAAGAAGGACCCCCATTCCACCCCTCATTTGCAAATTTCTCCCTTAAATTTAATGACCACAGTGGTTGCAACAGACCTGCAGTGGAAGTAAGTGGTTTCAACAGCCTCTGCCCCTGTTGTGAGGTTAGTGTAAGCAGGTGTGCCACCAATGTGATTGAGGAAGATCCTAAGGAGCTCCCAAGAGTAGGAATGAGCATTCATTTTCAACAAAATAGACAATGGCAACGAAATTGTCTATTTCGTCTTGTTTCAGGAGCACCACAAAATTAAAAAAAAAAAGACGAAACTTCAGAAAAATTAGTATTTCGTGTTAGTGCACACTAGCGGGACTTGGTGCACCCTAACATGTAGTTCATGTGCACTAAGTCCTATTAGTGCCCACTAACTACAATTTTCCAGTTAGTGCGCACTAAGTCCCGTTACTGCGCACTAAGTCCATAAATAGGAAAACTATAGTTAGTGCGCACTAACAGGACTTTTTATTATTTTTTATTTGTTTTATATACCGTCAATCTGGAACAATCTCGATGGTGTACACTCTATTATATAGTAAACACTATTAGTGCTGGGGTGATTGTATGGGGTGACATATGGGACAGAGAGGCAGCCTGATACATGTGTGTGTGAGAGGGTGACTGGGTTAACTGTATAAGATGACAAGTCACCCCACATACACACCAGGTTGAATCTCTTTGTCTAGTCACCACCCCAACTAGTCTTTCTCCCACCTGTCACTAACTATAGTTAGTGCACACTAACTAGAAATGTTACCAATAAGTTAAAAAGTGTCAATTGGGGAGCAGTTCGTTAGCTAAAGATATGGTGCTGCATTCCCATTAGCTGTCTCCTTAGTTACTTGTTTGGTTTGCCAGGTTTGCAAGGTGGTATTAGTGGAGGAATGGCCAGTGCCTGGTAACAAATGAAATAAACAAGTGATTTATTTATTTATTTATTTAATATATATTTCTATACCGGACTTCACGAATGGAATTCACATCAGGCCGGTTTACATGGAACTTAGGGGATTAACAAGAGTAACCAAACAAGAAGGCTGAAACAAGCAAAGTTACATAAAACAAGGGCATTGAACTTGGGGGCTAAAGGAGCCAGGAAGAAAGGTAGAACGGAATTGGCAACATATAAATAATAATATAAGACGGGTTATGAGATTAGTAATTATCTCACTCCTTGGGCTGAGTCCGAAGTGGCATTTTGACTAGGGGAAGGCTTGGAGGAAAAGCCACGTCTTCAGTTTTCTTCGAAAGGTATGAAGGCAAGGTTCCAGTCTTAGGTCAGTCGGTAGTCTGTTCCAGAGGACAGGGCCTGCTGTGGAGAAGGAACGTTCTTTGGTGGTTTTTAGACGGGTGTATTTTGTAGGTGGGACTTGAAGGGTTCCTTTATAAGCTTCTCTGATGGGTCTTTCGGACGAGTGGTGTTTGAGTGGGATCTGAAGGTCTAGTGTGAGCTGTTTGTGGATAGATTTGTGGATTATAGTGAGAGCTTTATATAGAATTCTATATTTTATTGGCAGCCAATGTAGGTTTCGGAGGATGGGGGTAATGTGAGCACGGCGGTTGGTGTTGGTTAGGATTCTGGCTGCTGCATTCTGGAGCATTTGTATAGGTTTTGTGGCTGAAATGGGGAGCCCCAGGAGTAAGGCATTGCAGTAGGCCGTTTTCGAGAATAGCGTGGATTGAAGGATGGTTCTGAAGTCCTGAAAGTGGAAAAGAGGTTTGATTCTTTTTAGAACTTGAAGCTTATAGAAACAGTCCTTGGTGATATTATTAATTGATTTCTTTAAATTCAGATGATTGTCTAGAATAACTCCTAGGTCTCTAGTTTGAGAAATCTGTGGGTCCAGAGCTATAATGTCGGAGTTGGTCGAGTGTTCAGGGGAGATGAGAAGGATTTCTGTCTTGGATGCGTTTAGAACCAGGTTCAGGCTAGAGAGGAGGCTTTTTATGGACTTCAGGCAATTTTCCCAGTAGTCACTAACTATACGGTGATGGTGATATAATAACACCATCAAGTTCTAGACATAATAAGCAAAAGGATGTAATGCAAATGCATATTTAAAATTTGCCAATCCATTTGTATTTTAAGAAAGGAGCCCTGGCATTTTAGGATATGCATGCTTCTAATTCCCCTGGTGTCTGTCTGTGTGTTTGGGTGAGAGAGACTGGTTGGGGTGATGACTGGTGAGAGAAGAAGCCTGGTGTGTGTGTGTTGGGGGGACTAGTGAGAGAAGGAATGAATGGGGTGACTGTATGGGGTGACAGGTGTATGGGGTGACAGGTGGGAGTGAGAGACTGGTTGGTGAGTGGTGAGAGAAAGGCATCCTGGTGTGATGGGGGAGTGACTTGGGTGACTATATGGGATGATGGGGAAGAGAATCTGCTTGGGGTGGTTATTGGTGAGAGAGAGGCAGCCTGTTTTTTGTGGAGTGGGACTGGTGAGAGTGAAAATGACTGGGGTGACTGTATGGGGTGACATGTGGGACAGAGAGGCAGTCTGATGTGTGTGTGTGTGTAAGGGTGACTGGGTTAACTGGATAGGGTGACAAGTCACCTCACACACATACACCAGGTTGAATCTCTCACGCTAGTCACCACCCCAACTAGTCTCTCTCCTACCTGTCACCCAATACATTCACCCAAGTCACTTCCCCTCTTACCAGCCACCCCGCCCCCACCCCCTCCCAAACACACAAACTCACACCAAGGGAATTCAAATTATGCATATCCCAAAATGCCATGTCCCCTTTCCTAAAATACAAAGGGACTGGCAAATTATAAATGTTAATTTGCATTACATGCTTTTGCTGACTAGAACTTGATGCTATTACATCAATTGTTTTTTTTACACTTGTTACTAGGCACTGGCCATTCCCGCCAAACACTACCTTTCAACACAAACAAGTAACTAAGGAAATAACCAATGGGAATGCAAACCATACCACTAGCTAACGAACTGCTCCCCAATTGACACTTTTTCACTTATTGGTAACATTTCTAGTTAGTGTATACTAGCTCTAGTTAGTGTGCGCTAACATGCAGTTAGTGCGAACTATGTCCTGTCAGGGTGCACTAACTCCGAAATTAGGAAAACTAGTTAGTGTGTACTAATTCCTAAAGTAGGGAAACACGAAATAAATATTTCCCAAACCATTTTAAAAATTAAATCTAACAGATCCCTACCCGAGAGTCTGTGTAGCCACGTAAGGGCTGGAGTAGTCTGGAAAGTAGGATTCCAGGAGTTGGGTATTCATCTCTTCGTAGGGTAGTACCAGAGGGCCAAACCTCTTCACAGGAAAGGTTCCTAGACTAAGTAGAAATAAATATTTCCTGCCTGGGGAAAGTGGTGTATGCAGAAGAAATCTTGGGAGGAGAGGTAAAGGAGGATAACTCATCCATATATGAGAAGATTTTTGGTGAGGTTGGTGCCTAAGAGGATTTTGTCTTCAGTGAATTTAAGATGTCTTGTAACTTGATTTATATGTCAATACTTTATAAAAAGAAATAAAACACTGGTTGAATGGTATGAGGTAAAAGCAGAAATTTATTGGATGGAAAGGTGAGTATTATTCAAAGTCTGAGGTCATTATTATCCTACGGAAGTCACATTGTTCCCAGGAAAGAAGAAATAATTTTCCATGTATCCTGACAAATTCTAATCTACAGTATATCTATTTTATTCAATGCAGTAGGAATGGGGATAAAAAACAGATTTAATCCCTTACTGTCAGTAATTTGTATTGACAGAGTACTATGGCAATAAAGTGCAATCACACAACACAGCAAAGCATGAATTGTCACCTAGCAGTAAATGACCCAACAAATCAACCACTGGAAAATTAAGAAGTGGAGATTAAATATCAGATTAAGGTGGCGATTTAATACCAGATAAAAAAAACCCAAAACAGACCAGAGAAGCATAAGTAAAGAAACTGCATTAAAGTAATGATACATATCAAGCTAGGTAGATAGAAAGGTTGGAATGAAATTAAGTGAGAGGATAAGTCAGAATCAGTACCTACCAGTTAGAGCAGCATGAGTGTTAAGTCTCTAACGCCCACAATAATGCCATATGTTGCGATCCCCCCTGTTGCTGCGCTACAGGAGGCATCTTACCTTCCTCCAGAGGCCGCTCTGAAGCCAGGGCCTCGCCTACGCACCGTCCGGGACTTGCTCCAGGGCCTGAGAGGCCTAGCTGTTCCTGTGGCTTCGTGCCTGTTCTATTGTGGGAGGGAGGGAGGCGGAGACGGCCAAAGGCCGCTCCGCCCCCGGAAAGGAAAAGGAGAAAAGGACAACAAATGAAGGGAAGGACAAAAACACAGAACTCCAGCGCCCCCTTGCGAGGGTGCTGGAGAGTACAAGAATGGGACAAAGGGAGGGAAGGAAGGAGGGGCGACAAAAACTAGAGGCCACTAGGACACACGTGGCCGAAAAAGCAAGCAGGAGGCCGGAAGCAGGAAGCAGCAGCAGCCGGAACCAGCAGGCAGCAGCAGCAGCAGGCCGGAAGGGCATCAGGGGCCTGGGAGGCCTAGCAGGCACAGCTCCAGGGCCTGTGTTCCATCCGGGACTTGCTCCAGGGCCTGAGAGGCCTAGCTGTTCCTGTGGCTTCGTGCCTGTGTTTGGACTTCCTGTTTCCAGCCACGCCCGTTTCTCTAGGGGCTGGCCCGCAGCTCTCTTTCCCAGTTATAGGGCCAGCAAGGGGCGGTCCTGTCTAACTCCTCCCAGGGAGTTGCCTACAACCTCCAGTATATAAGGACTTGCTTGTTAGTTCCTGTTTGCCTTTGGATTGGGTTACACAGTTGTCTGTGGCCTCCCCCGATCCAGGTCCTCCGTGTCTAGATGGTACCGTGTCTCGATGTCTGTTTCTGACTGTGCCTAGATGTCTGTTCCTGTTTCTGCCAGCCGTAAGGGCTTCGGATGTCAGTATCCCAGCATCGGAGTTCCTGTTCGCCTGGAGTTTCCCTGCACCCTCCTTTCCTCAGCGTGGTCCGCGACCAGCCTTCCTGGGCTGTGTAGGGCGCGTCTGGGATGGGGTGGTCCGTGACCAGTCTAGCTGTGCTGGCTGAGTAGGGCGCCCTGATGGACAGTGCCATGTTTCCGTCCAGCCTTGTCTACAGTGTCTTGCTTCAGCCCTTGCCCGGATGTCTTCGTGTCTCTGCCTTGACCTACGTCCTCGTCTGGTTCCTGAGCCTTCTGTCCTGTTGGGCCCTGGAGTGGCCAACAGGAGGGATTCGTCCCACGGGCTCTTGAGCTTCTGCCAGCCGAAGGGGCTTCGGATGTCAGTATCCCAGCATCGGAGTTCCCGCTCGCCTGGACCTTTCCTTCTTGCTTCAGCCCTTGCCCTGATGTCTTCAGTGTCTTGCTTCAGCCTGTCTTGGATGTCTGCTTCAGCCCCGTCTGACGTCTTCTGTATAAGGACTCTGTCTGCCCTCGCCTCTGTCCGGCCTGCTGCCCATTGCCGTTCCCTGCGGCAGGTCCGAAAGGGCCGGGAACAGTCGGAGGACCGTTCATTAGTCAACTTCCCCGTGTTGGCTACCATGGGCATGCAGGTCCGGCTGAGGGTCGGACTCCCTGCTTCTGTTCCTGCCTGCCTGGCTCACCATGCCTGCTCAGCTCACCTCCCACGGTGTGGCTGGGGCTCCTCCCTGGCTTTCGCCGTGGCCCAAGGGCTCACCACCCGCTTACGACGACCGTGCCTGCGCGCGCTCGTAACACCATAACGCATGTAATAAATAACGCATCATGAGATGCGTATGCAAATTTTCAAAATTTAGTCAAAAGGGAGGAGTTTGGGTGGAGTTTATGACAATGAGGGGTGTTTTGTGTGCGATAACGTAACACTTGCTATTGCATGATTTAACACCAGAAATAACTCTTCCTTTTTTCCTGGCATTATCTTGTTTGTTATGCCCGAAACAGAATTTGCGATAAAAATATGGGGAGGTATACATATTAGTCAACTTTTTATACCACTGTAAGAGGGGCTATTCGGAACTTGGGGTGAGGTTTTGGTGGTGGCCAGGTTTTGGGTGGCAGTTTTACATGCATAGTCAGAGGTACGAACAGCACAGTAAGCATCAGTGAAGATTTGATGTGATTTGGAGTGATGATAGGTACACGAAGATGAGATTTGTACATTGCACTCTCAAACTCTCCACTTGTTTAGCACTTCAAAGCAGATTACATTCAGGTACTGTAGTTATTTCTCTGTCCCCAGAAGGCTCACAATCTAAATTTGTACCTGAGGCAATGGAGGGTAAAGTGACTTGCTCAAGGTCACAAGGAGTGGCAGTGGAATTTGAACCCTAGTCTACCTGGTCCAAAGCCCATGGCTCTAACCACTAGGCTACTCCTCCACTCTAAATAGAATCAGTCTCAGAACTGATCCCTGAGGCACTTCACTAAACACTTCTTTTTTCAGAATGAGTTCCATTTATCACTTCCCACTGTCATCTGTCAGTCAACCAGTTTCTAATCCATTCCAACACCTTTGTAGGCTGCTCATTTTATTCAGGAGCCTCCCATGAAGAACTGTGTCAAATGCTTTACTGAAATCGAAGTAAACCACATCAAGTGCACACACTTGATCTAATTCTCTAATCATCCAATTAAATAAATCAATCAGCTTCATTTCATATGAACCCTCCTCTGGTACAACCATGTTGCCACAGACCCAGCAAACCATTGGATTATTAATAGTTCACTTTTCTTAGGGAACTCAATAGGAAAAGCAGAACTACATGTCCATGCATTCAATGGGTTAAAACCATGTCTGGTTCAACTTATCTCCCTGGCTATATCAAGCTATATGATCGATTATGCTTCTCATTTCTACTGTTTCTGAGGGTTACAGTGACTGTACACCTTGGTAATATCTTTCAGAAGTAATTGAATCAATAAATCTGAGTTGTCAATTATGGCATGCCTGCCAATTACCATTAAAGTGCCATAGTTAGAACTGGTCTTACAATGATTTACCGTTAATTTTTGCTAGAAGACCCAAGACTATTCTTCCTTTCATCTCTGATAAGCCCTTCAAGGACTAGTTTTCCTCCTAGAGTACGGTAACATAATCTTGCTTTTATCATTTACATTTGATATGCAATTTATATCCTTGTATTTCAAGATAATATCTAGCTACTGTGATTCATACCATAATTACTTCCTGGATAGATTATTTCTTTATATACTGAATTTAAAGCTTCACTTCAGCATCTTCAGATTATCCACAACACAGCAGCTAGAATTCCTGTATAGCTTAAAACGCTTTAGCCCATATTTCTCCAACTTTGTGTCATCTTCACTGGCTGCCAGTTTCTTTTAGAGTACAGTTTAAAGTTTTATCACTGATTTTCAAGATTCCACATAAGCAGGGACCTAAATATCTAAGCGTTCAGATTTGTCAATCTCATCTGAATTGGGAGCTTTGATCTTCCCACGAAGGATTACTGGTGGTTCCTTTCCTTAAAGATATTCGTCTCACAGATATGCGACATAAGACTTTTTCCTTACATAGCTCCATATCTCGGGTACTACTCACCTAGGGAGCTCAGGGTCATAGATGATTATTTAATTTGTTTAGATTATGTACAGCTTGGCTGTTTACATCTGCTTTTAGCCCAAGTTAGATTGTCTCTGAAATTATCAACTGATTTGAGAGGCTGTTATAGCTGTCTGTGTTGTTCGTTTTTAAAATGGTATGTGGCCAATTTCTCAGTTTTTTAAAGTATATATTTTATGTTGCATTTAATGTTATTTATTGCCTAGAGCCCTTGGTTTCAGGGTGGCTTGACAAATGTATGAAAATAAATAAATACAGAAGTTATTTAACAAGAAAAAAATCCTGCCAAAAAAGAGGCAAAAAGTTGATGTGAAAAATAGCAGGGTGGTGTCTTCTAACCTTCAAACAGTAAATGATGCCAGATGAAGAGCAAAATGATCCATGCAGTCTCCCCAGTAGAGATTCAATCAATTAAGCTAGATATACACACAAAATCCCTTATGCAATCCAACTTCCCCCTCTCCCTAAGTGTTTTGGTCCTCTCAGTCTTTTTCTCCTACCTCTTTCCCGAGAATGCCCAAATCTGCCAAAGTGATGGTCTCCATCTTCTCTGCTAGCAGGGCTATTTCAGGCCCTGCAATTCTTAACTGTGTTTCTCACAAAACCATAACCCAAGCCCAATACTGTAATAGTTTCTTCACTTTCACTTAATCTTTCTGATTTTTCTCTTTGTCCTAATATAACAAAAATCTGAACCTCATCTTTCTTTTCAATTTCCTTGCTTTTCGCTTGTTTTTCTCCTCCTGTCATCTTTTCACTCATTCCATAAAGAATTGTCCATTAAAACTCCTTATTATTGCTCTCAAATGCATCCATGGCTTAGTGCCCTCCGTCCCCATCCCTCTGTGATCTCTTTGCCTTTTCAACCGTGTTCATTTTTCTGTTTTACATACCTAACCAAGCCTCCTTTCAGTTTCAGGCCTTGCCTCTAACTTTTGTCATGGAATAAGCACCCACCAGACATTCAAAAAGCCTGATCATTTCTTATTTTTAAGACTAAACTAAAAATTCATGTGCCTCTTTTGGTTATCCTTTCACCCTAAGGGAGAAGTCTGCAACCTTTCAAGAAAAAAAAAAAAGCCATTTTTTAATTTTGTCTTTGACCAAAAGATTTTGAGAGCTACCTCGCATACTTGAATATACATGTGATAGGTGTACGGGACAATTTTCAAAGCCATTTACAATAATAAAACACTGTTTTATACATGTAAATGGCTCATTAGAAAATTTGCCGGTCTTTGTGTGCAAACAGTATGCATATAACTCAATTTTGTGCATACTTTTATGCTTGCAAAGATTTGGTGCTCTGGGGTGCGGAGTTTGGATTTACATTATTAATTTTGATTTTGAAAAGAGTGGACGTAAATCCAGATACACAAGACACATCATGCCAGGAGCAGGGGTAACTTTGTGTGGGAAAGTTCTGTGTGCTTACTTTCTGAGAATTTTCAAAGCAAAAGTAATGAGTGCTTTTGCTTTGAAAATCTGTGGAAAGTGTACAGTACCCACAGACTTTCCCTTCTTTGAAAATTACCCTACCCAGGGGGCAATTTTCAAAATCATTTCTGACAGTAAACACACAGTGTCTTACCTGCGGAAATGGGCTTTTTGAAAATTGCTTGCTTGCTATGCAGGTAAAAGCATGCCCATTGTCCGAAAACGCACAGACTTTTACGCACATAATGCACACGTGTTCCCAGGGCAGGATTAGTTCAGGCTAAACAACATCCCATGTGGTTTGGCCTGAAAAAAAAAGTACCTGCATAGAAAGCAGGTACCAATCTTTAGGGGGTTCTTTATTGCACAGCAAAAACCAAAGCAAAACTATATCCATAGTTTCATCACTGTGAGGAGTTTAATTATTGCCCCCATAATGTAGATACACAAACTCGAATATATTCAGAACATTTGGCAAATTAATTGTGACTGGTGTTAAGAAAAAAATGCATGGGGGGAACAACATTTCTTTCACAGCACATGTCTATTTTTTTCCACACTGCCCCAGTACTCTACCACTACAATCCCAGCCCTCTTACCACCCCCTTCCCACTCTGCCCTATTACTCTTCTCACACAACCCAACATTCACATCCCCAGGCTCCATTCCCACACCCCTAGCTCTTACAGTCCCGGCCCTCTTTTCTCTATAGCACCTGCTTCTGTATCCCCCCTCCAGGTGAGATCTGAGGATCCCCTAGCTCCCTGCTCTCTCCAAATAAGATCAGTGGTCCCCCTTCACCTCGGGTTGGATTCGTTGGCCCCAGGTGATGGCGTGGTTCGTCGTACTGCCATCAACCCTTTTTTCATGGTGGCAGGAGGAACAAGTTTCTCTTCCTAGGCAGGCTAGCGGCTGCACCGTGTCCTGTCGCTCTGCTCTGCGAAGCCCTTGTTGCTGGGTGAACAGGCAGTGCAGCGCGGTGCCCCATCAGATCGTGGCTAATCTTGTGGGACTCTGAACAGCAGCCTGAAAGTGCAGGCGGCAAAGGTTTTTACAGGAGAGAAGCAGCAGAATATGAGAATGGGTCTCCTCTTCCACTGGGATTGTGAGGGAAGGGGGTAACCAAGGGCTGCATGCAGCTCGGGAGTCTCAAATTGCAGATCCCCGGCCTAAGGCTACCTAGCTCTCTGTAAGATGGCCTAGTTAACAGTGCCAAATAAATACATGTGGGGTTTTTGTTTTTTTTACACTGTTTTTTTCCCATTTCCTTGGGCTTTTAGTTTGGGTCATGTAATATATTTCTATCATTTGATGATGTTATATTTTATAGTATTTCTGTATTCTTTGTTTTACTTATTATTTGTGCTACATGTGCTTCACCCAAAAATGTAACTTCTAATCTGAGTCCACTTGGATTTTTGCAAATGATATAAAGTTTCATTCAACGCAATTTCATAATAATGTTCTGCAATGTGATCATCAAATTATTCAGTTTTCATGGTAAGGTCATGGTATTGCTTATTGCTTGCACAAAGATCCAAAGAGTTTTAAGAGCAATACTGCTCAAGGAAAAGAGCATATATTTTTGACAATCATTGACTTTTGCTAAAACATTGTCTCTGAGCCACATAATAGTTATGAAAAGATCCTCTTTTGAAGAAGTTCAAATTGCATCAAGTTAACTTCAGAAGAAAATTAGTGGCAGATAAACTGTTTGCAAGAATGTCTTTCAGCAGACAAGAGTAATCATATAGGATTTACCAAGTGAACAGTGAATTAGATTCCCTACATTGCTCAATACATTTCAATCCAGCCTCTTCTGTTTTCGGAATCCTTGTGAGAACCTGTTCCAACAGTATTTTCATTGGCATTTTGAGACAAATACTTTAGTATCCTAATGACTAAGTAGGTGTCACATGTGATAATAATGCTGGGGAAGACCATTTTCAAAAGCTATCTACCCCTCTATAGTGACTGTCTGAAAATTGCCCATTCTTCCCAAGGCAAAAGTATGCATGTGGATCAACAATGCATGTACTGTTATCCAGGCAAAATGTACGCAGGCTCAGGGGCGGTGTTAGGTTCGGGGAGTCACAACATGTGTTATTTTGCATTTTCAAAGCTACGGTCCATGGAAGTACCCCACAGAAAGCTGGTGCAAATCTCTGCAGATACTTTTTCCAAGACAATCTTCAAAGGGAAAGCACACTCATACTTTCCTTTTGAAAATAGGTGCAAAGCCCACAGGTAAAACTTCCCCATGGACTTCGCACCTGGTAGGTTTGAAAATTGCTCCAATAAACAAAACATGAGGACTGCATAGAAAATTGGCAGAAATAAGTACATTTTCCCTATGCTGTTGACATCCACACATCAATGGGGTTCTTCAGCTTAGGAACTTTTCAGCCAGGATAAGGGGAGGCATTCCAGGGAGCATGTTTTGCGCAGGATTAGGAAAGAGCTGAAGGACGTCGCATTTTCAAATGTATGTTTGCTATTTCCCAGCCAAATTCTACCCACATGAAAAGCAGCTGCAAAATCCATGGGCCGGTGGTACCCATGGAAAATTTTCAAAGGGAAAGTATGTGGTAACTTTCCTTTTGAAAATCTGCACAAAGTTCACGAGTGCATAGTACACATAAGCCTTTGTACCTGGGTGAGCAGTTTTGAAAATCGTCTCCTATTTGCTTTGTCTGTCCTTACACAAATACTCCTCAGGGCTAACACACTCATATTCCTTCAAGTGGGTTATAGTTTAACCCTGCTGGATCCTTCCTATGAGGATAACATCTCTGTTTAAGTTCCTTAGATTCTTGACTTACTGCCTCCCCTGAGCTGATCTGCCTGAATGGGTAGTACCTGGTTTTATTGTGTGCCTTTGACCCGCTATTAAAGTACATTACTAAATCATATTTTAAATGAAAGAATGCTATTCATCAAGAAAAAAGTTTTAGGATTGGCAGAATAGAAATTTGCCTAAATAAACAAATTACTGAAAATCAATATACTGGTGGTCACTATGAGGTCAATACTCCAGTTAGATGGATAAATTGTCATGGATATTCAACAGTATGCTGCCATTAGATGGTCTGTTGAATGAGGCTAGATACAGTCCTAGTCAGTTGGAAAGGACTGCTCTCTGACACAACTTATCCAGTTCAGTCTGGTGATATGGTAAACTCTGAATATCAGAGTTAGCCGGGTAAGTTATCTGTCTGACATAACTCTGCCCTGAAATGCTCCCAGAACATTTCTAAACAGGGTTGCCAACTGGCTCCATATTTTCAGGACAGGTTGATCCAGTCCTGGTTTTACTCCCCTGCATGCAGGTACTTAGAGTCTTGCTTTTCCTAGGGAATGCAATCAGAATAAATCCCAACATGCAATGGGGTAAAACCAGGATTGGATCAACCTGTCCTGAAAATCTGGAGCCAGTTGGCAACCCTATTTCTTTTTTTTATAATTCATACTTTATTAAAGTTTTTAAATCCAAAACAATGAATAATATTTTATACATAAAGAGAAGCAATAAAGTGTGTTCAATCACAGGCATCTTTACAAATAATAAGATGAAGTAACATTTAATTGTCACAATTTAACCAATAAAGGAGGCCTTGTATAATAAAAACGAATCATAATAAGACTTCTTGAAGAGAGAGGGGAGTTTATTATATTTACGAACCTATTTCCGCTACTACATCCTGATTTAACTTTTCAAGTTCTTTATCTCTCAAAAAACTCTCTAGATGTTGTGGCACACTAAAAATACATTTCTTATCTTGATAATTAACTAAACATCTACATGGGAACCTTAAGTAAAAGGTTGCCCCCTAATTCAATCGTCTTACTTTTCAAAACCAGGAATTGTTTCCGGCGCAACTGAGTTGTCCTTGAAACATCAGGAAAAACACATTTTTTGACCACAAAATAACAGTTCCCTGTTTTTAAGAGATTTTTCAAAAATGGATTCTTTATCCTTTTCTAAAGAAAAAGACACAAAAAGGGTGGCTCTTTTACTAATGATATCAATAGATTCCTCCAAGAAAGTGGACACCCCTGGAGACTGTATTTCACCCTGGTTCCCAGAGGTGTCCCTTAATTGAAAAGGAAAATAATAGATCTTGGAAATGATTGGGATCTCATCATCTTTGTACGCTAGATTTTCCCTAAGATATTTCACAAACATCTCATAAGGAGATAAATGTCTTGTGAAAGGAAAATTAGTAAATCTCAGATTTTTTACTTTCAAACTATTCTCCAAGTTCTCTATCTCATTATGCAATAGTACATTATCAGCAATACAATTAGACTCCACACACTGAACATTTTGAATTTTCAAAGACAAACTGTTAACCTTATATCTAATTCGGTTAATCTTTTCCCCTGATCTTTAATCATCAGTCTATTTCCACCAACCATAGAAAAGGATGAATTCATTTGCGTTACGTTAGAATCAAGTTTTAGTAGCATTCTCCACAGGTCACCAGGGTTACATTGGTGGCATCTACAGCAGCCGTCTGTGTGCCACCTATGTTTATAGAGGGGCTTCCATTTGCTCCCTGCTGATGGATACTCAGGGGCTGTGAAGCTGGTAACTCCACAACTGATTCAATAGCATTCTCATAACTCACATTTACGGCTTCACTTCCAAAGGAGTTGCCTTCCGCTGTAAAACCTGGGGGCTGTATAGGAGTTGATCCAATGCCAGGACTCAGGGAGACATCCACTGTGTCTCTAGCGCAGTCCTCTAATGGTGTATTGAGCCTACTTAGGTGAGTGTCCATCGGTCCGAATCTCAAAGTAGAAGGAGAGGAGGTGATGATTTTGGCCTTCCTCTTGCGCCCCATAAATCTCAAACAAAGAAAACAAAAAAAATAACGGCAGTCAATCGGCAGTCAAAGCCAGTCTAAGCCAAGCGCGCGCCCCTTTGGCGCGCGTGGCTTAGGCGTCGCACCAGTGGTGTCAGAGTGCCGCTTCACCTGGGGTTTTAAAGCCCCCAGTTCCAGCTGAGTAGTCCCACAGCGGTAGCCCTAGCTGCACAGCTGATATCAATCAGGGCTTACCGTGGGTGCTTGGAGGGCTCCGACAGAGCTCCCTTCTCTCTCCTTCCTTCAAGGCCCGTCAGAGCGCTGCTTCACCCGGGGTTTTAAAGCCCCAGTTCCAGCTGAGTAGTCCCACCGCGGTAGCCCTAGCTGCACAGATATCATCAATCAGGGCTTATCGCAGGTGCTTGGAGGGCTCTTACTGAGCTCCCTTCTCTCTCCTTCCTTCAAGGCCCCTGGCAACCCTATTTCTAACCTTTCTGTCTAATTTCTATCCAGCTAAACGGTTAGCCGGGTAAGTCGGAAGCATTTAAAGTGGTGGGATATTTAAAATATGTGATTAGTCTAGCTAAGTCTTGAACTTAGCCGGACAAACTGTTTCAATATTGACCTCTCTGACCTATTTTGATGTTTGTTATATTACTCTAGGCTTTTTAGTGCTTTATTGTTTAGGAAGTTGTATTGTTTAAGTTATTCTACATTACTTTTATTAGCAATCAAAATAAACAACAGTAATATAGAAAGTAGACATAAGACACAATAAAACCTCAGACCTCAGTGTGAATGGAAACATTTCAGATCCAAGTCAATCCTTTTTCACACTGAAAGGGAAACTTTAAACATCGAACCTACACATCTACTCACTTGTACCTCAATGTTTAAGTGAAATCATCTCTTATTATTTGTTTTCCACTTTTGCCACTGACAGTACACACATGCATACATATATACAAGGGAACATGAAGAACAAACAGATGTAATTTGGTTTGAGATTTGTTAATCTTCTTCAAGGTGTGAATGAAGCTGTCTATTTCTGAATATCATCTTTCATTCCTGTGCTGTCCTACTTGGCCAGAGCAAATCAAGATGACGTGGTTCTTCAGGACTTGTTCCAAGATATCTTGATTGATAAAAACACCAAGGTCGATATTCAGAAGGGCTTGTCCAAGTAGTTTTTGAGTTGAGAAATCCTAAGCTTAAAAATTCCCCATCCCTCTCAGTAGCAAATGTTTAGCCTGGTAAATCATAAACAACTAAAATTTAGCTGGATAAACAGGAGTTGGGACATACTGGAGGCCTGGCTAAAAGTTATCAGGCTAGAACCGATAGTTAGTACCCCAGTAAGTCTGGTCAGATAATGCATATTTGACTTTGCATTTTTTTTAATAGAAATGATGCTTTCAGTCATAAAAATTCATTTATTTCACATGCATAAAACCAGGCTAGAATTTCTGTGAGTTTTCACTTTAACAGTAATCGAACTGACAACAGAAAGAATTTGTGTCTCCTTTCTGGAATAAGATAATTATAATCTTCATCCTGCAATGTGGGCTACATTTCACTGAAATAAACTGGAGTCCATGAGGAATATCAAAACTGTAGACATTAAGGGTAAAACAGTAAATTGTAGCATGATAAAATAGCTACATTTAATTATATAAAATTATATAGAATTTTAGAAGTTTCAGACATGTATTATTTAAAGACATGTCTAAATGCACTTCCTTGCATAAGACAACTATTGTTGCAAATCTTAAATTGACACCTTAAATCACTTAGAGCTAGGGTGGCCAACTCCAGTCCTCGAGAGCCACAAACAGGCCAGGTTTTCAGGCTTATCCACAATGAATATGCATCAGACAGATTTGCAGACAATGAGGGCCGTGCATGCAAATTTCTCTCATGCATATTCCTTGGGGATATCCTGAAAACCAGACCTGTTTGTGGCTCTTGAGGATCAGAGTTGGCCACTCCTGACTTAAAAGCTAATGTATTAAAATGTGGCCAAATTTGCAAACACAATTGTGCATGTGTGCTATCAGATTAATGAGAGTTGTGAATTTGGCTGTGCTTGCTAAGCAAAATAGGTAATCAGCTGCATAATTATGAAATACAGCTTATTACCTACATTTGAATAACTAATTGTCATGTGCAAAATCATTGCCATTTGCCTGAAAAATGTAACTACACCTCAGGGAGGTATAGCTAATTTTTTTTTGCATTAAAATATATTAAATATATTAAAATACATAATATTTAAAGTGCTAATAGCACACAAAAAATTTGTATGTTACCAGCCCAGTCCTGTTGAACCATCTTCAGATTAGTATATTGGTCTCTTAAACTATGGTCTGAAGTGTTTATTCTTAAAGATGTATTTGTGCGCCTCAATCAAGCAATTTCTAAATTTCTATCAGGCCAATTA
The DNA here is from genome assembly GCF_901001135.1 of Rhinatrema bivittatum. Classification (NCBI taxonomy): domain Eukaryota; kingdom Metazoa; phylum Chordata; class Amphibia; order Gymnophiona; family Rhinatrematidae; genus Rhinatrema; species Rhinatrema bivittatum. The sequence goes on from NC_042617.1 coordinate 374,250,349, forward strand.
AAAAAAAACCTACGGGAGAGCCAGCACTCCGAGGCGAGCACCCGCTCTCCCGTCGCGCGCCCAGGCATCTCTCCTGGGTGCATGATTCAGTATTTAAATTGGGGCCGGCGATAATAAGGAGGCCAGTTTTTTCTGCCTTTCTGTACACTTACCCAGTGCCGTCTGAAATTAACACCTGCCCATTTCTGAGAGTAAAATGTATTTCGGGTGACTAACTAATAGGCTCATCAACATGCATTTGCATGTAGCTGGGTTCAAAAAAGGTTTGGATAAGTTCTTGGAGGAGAAGTCCATTAATGACTATTAATCAATTATACTTAGGGACTAGCCACTGCTATTAATTGCATCAGTAGCATGGGATCTTCTTGGTGTTTGGGTAATTGCCAGGTTCTTGTGGCCTGGTTTTGGCCTCTGTTGGAAACAGGATGCTGGGCTTGATGGACCCTTGGTCTGACCCAGCATGGCAATTTCTTATGTTCTTATGAGCGCTATTAGTTTTGGGGGGGCTGGCTGCGCGTTTTCCACGTGCTATTACTACCCCTTACAGTATAAGGGGTAATAATAGTGCATCTAAAACGCGCGGCCAAACGGGGGCTAAACAAGCGCACCGTTCTGTGTCGGCCTGTATGGAACAACCTTTAGGGTCATTTTCCGACTCGTGTTATGGTGTTTTCGAATGCAAAAAATGCCTTAACGCATGCAAAAAGCACCATAACGCATAGTGCGAAGCTAATTTTTAAAAGGGGAGGGATTGGGGCAAAGTTGAGGGTGGGAATTTTGTAAAAGTGGGCTGGCTTTGCAAAGTGCACAGCAATAACGCATGATATCACAGTTTTAATGCCAAAAATAACTACACCTTTTTCATTAGCATTAAGCTGTGCGATGTCATGCGAAATGCCCATAACGCTTTTGGGCATTTTTAGGCTGGGGAAGGGCATGAGATGTGGGAGGGGCTCGGGGGAAGGGCCTGAGATGTGGGAGAGAGAGAGAGAGAGAGAACCTCTGGAGGTGACACCATTGTAAGCAGCTATTTATGCTACTGTAGGAGGCCCAGCTAGTAACTTGAAGTGAGGTTTAGGTAGTAGTGTAGGGATTAGGAGCCACTTTGACATTCAAAGTGAGATGTTGGAACGGAACAGTGCACACTTGTGAAGATATGATGTCTTTCGGAGTGTGGAAACTTACATAACGATGAGATTTGTACAGTGTTCTCTCAACCTTGCTTGATGTTACCCAGGTAGAGAGTCCATCTAGCTAGGTTGAGAGAACATTGTTACTAGGTGGACCTCCTATAATAGCATAAATAGCTAACTACTAGAAAGGCCTTGTAGATTGTCTCTCTTCCTCTCTCCTCCCCCCCCCCCAGTGGTGAAATGAGCATTTTGCAGGTAGGAAAATGGAATTATCTAGGTCTAGTGTTCTAAATTACATATATTCTTGAGATAAATTTAAGTTTCCTATGAACTGATAAGTGTATCTTTTTGGTTTAAGTATGGATGACCTAAAAATCTCCAAAAAGAATAAAGTGTTAATACACTCCTAGGCTGCTACATGGTTAGGGCATGAATGTTCTCAGCACTGTGTTTAGGAATATTGAACTAATATTTTATTAAAATAAATAAATAAAAAGCTTGAAGCCCTGTAGCACAAGGAAATGTATTTAGGCTTCACTGGCTGCTAGGGTGGCTTAATTCTGCTCCTAGTACATTTTCCAACTTTGTCTTCCCTAGCCAAGCTGTTATTTCACTATATACTTTTACAAACATGTGCTTATGTTTAGACAATAATATTTAATTTCAATATTGGTCTTTTTTTTCTGCTTTCCTTCAGAGATGATTTTCTAATATTTGTTACAGATGTTTATTGCACGATAAATGCATTTTTTTCAGCGGATTCTATGGTTAACATATCTGTTGTATACGTTATTGAAAATCCTTTCATAAAGAGAATTAAAATAATTTCTCTGCCCTGCACCATATTTTTGCCATTTTCTTACATTTTTTGGACTCAATGCTGATGATATAACAAGTTTGACATTGTGTAAGACAGATTATCGGTGCCATGCCAACTAAAACAAATGGAATCGCTTATTACTATTACTACTTTTCTCAGTAAGCTTACAGTGCAAACCCAGAGACAAACAGAAGAATAACCAAGGCACTATTTTACAGCTTTACTAGAAGCAGCACTACTGAATTTACAACATGGGTCGCAACCCTACAGAGGTATATATGCATGAGGTTGAATTTTCTCTAGGCTCTCGCATCCCATTTCTGCACTGAAAGTGTCAATCTAGGGAAATTAAAAAGGCTACCACCCACGCTGTTACACCAGGCTGGAACGAGAAGCTGGCAGCCTGCAAACTGGCAGTTTTAAAGTTCTACTGCTGCTAGCACGTTCAGCATGAATGTTACCTTCCTCAAGTCTCAGTGTACTTTCACAGCAGGAGCTACAGAAAGAAGAAAAGGCATTAGAATCAGTCCATTTAAAGATTTCCCAATGAAACACATTAATGCTGTGGCCCTTATGCAATCAAATCATTGTTTTCCATTGTGTCTGTGCATCTTTATTCATTTTCAGCTTACTTAATATAAACAGTTTAGCGATCTTTAGCTGATCCAGGAGACATCCGTGTGGCAGTTGTTGCTGCCTGCATGCAAAGCAGTTTTTTTTCCCCTTTCATCAGACACTGCATCCTGGTCGGGCTTTGAATCCGTCACTAAACAAAGTAGTAATTATCTTGGGATTGCTGACATTTTCCAGGCCTATCCTAAATAATAAACTCACTCTAATGCTGATAGACAAGCTAAGACTTTAAAGTTTCCCAGCAACTCATTCCCATGAGCGTTAATAACGTCGTTCTTTTTCCAGGGGAGTCTGGGGAGGCAATCTGTCCATCCAGGGTACCAGAGATTAATAAAAAGATTACAATTATGTCATAAAAAGACTGGTAAGCCTGTTTTTAAACCATTATCAGGGGTTAAGAAATGAGCATTAAATCCACAAAACGTTTAATGTCTTAATACTACAGGGGGTGTTACTGCAGGGAGTGCAGAATGCACTGTATAAACATATCTGAGAAAATTGATAGATGTTTATAACATATTAAGACAAAAACAGCTTGTTAGCTTTTCCTCATACTTTCTGAGGATTGTAAACTGAAAGAAAAGATTATGAATTTATTTAAAATCTCAATAGCCTGGGCCAGGTGCTAAATGAGAAAATTTGCCTTTCTATTCTATGCCACTCTGAGAGCTGTAACTTTTAATTACCATAGGAGGGTATAGTATATATGTGCTTGCTCTATATAAGGTATAAACCATTGTAATTGGGGGGAAAGTGTGACACAAAACGTGAGAGCCGAGTGCCAGTCTCTTGGGATAGAGTTCAAAAGGTGTTTGGCTCAAGCAGATGGTATTATGGCCCTATGCCCAGAGGCTAGGAGGGTATACCAGAGTCCTTAGTTGGATTAAGGCTCTTACCCACTGAGAACCCTCTATGACTCTCTCTAGTCACTACATTCTGTTTCATCCCACCAATTACGGAAGAATGGGACTCACCCCAATACATATTCCAACAGGCATAACTTATTCTTCTGGTAATACCAGCAATCTGACTATGGACTACAGTAATAGAGAGATTCACTAATTAGATCAGAGTACATAGGCTTACCCAGCTAGGCTGAGGTGATTTCAACAGATGCAAAGAAAGTTAAGGATATAAATACTATGTACATTTGTTTCCCTAATTGGGAGAATCAGTTCTCCTCCATCCAACAGCTGAAAGCAATAACAGTAAATACAATTATTACTTCTAATTCACCATTATTCTTCCTTCTCTCTGAGAGACCATGGATATCATAATTTCAGCATAAAGTAAATATCACAAGACATTTCTAGTAAGCACTACTTGTTATACAGTAGGTCAGAATACTCTGTTCATCCCAGAATCTTTTTCTCCCAGCTGCCATACAGGCAAGTCATGAATGTCCCTGGTGTCCTGGCTTTCACCCTTCTGAGCTTCTCCACTCCACCCTCTACCAACAGTGGACTTCTCCCACTTCTCCACTGTACCTCCCAGGATTCGGGTCAGGTCCTTTGGTTATCATTCGAGGAGACACACCTCTCCTCGCCTGCTTCCTCATGAGGAGAAATGTCCCATGCCTCAGCCTTTTCCCTTGAGGAGGAAAACCACTGCAGGGCCCACTTTCCAGATGGGTTTCATCCACCAACATTCCTGCCAAAATCTTAAGTCACTCTTTTATATTGAAGGCCAACTCCCTCTACAGTTATTGGGTCCCCAACCTTCTTAAAGGCAAACCTCCCACATAGAATAGCAGTCACTTCTCAATACACTTAGCTGAAAGCAGGGACAGTGAATTTAAAATGAGTGTGCGGGCACCCATACATGTGTGTACGTGCGCACAAGGGTACCTATGCTGGAATTTTAAATCATCCGCACAATTGCAGGTGTACTTTTTTAAATACTTCAGGTGCATGTATGTGCGCTTCTAATTTTAAGTAGCTACACAAGTACATGTAAATCGCGTATTCCTTAAGAATTTGTTGGTTTTACCGTGCACAGGTAAGCAGATTTTAAAACATGCATGCATGTATGAATGAAATAGCCAGTTTGTCCAGCCTACCTCTGTGAGGATTTCGCCTGTAAAACAGCCTTATCCTACCTTCAAGATGCTTCCCCACCAGCATAGGCCCTCAGTAGGCCTCATCATTAGTCTTGTCAAAGTTCTTCCTCAATGCCCTTGCCATGCTCCTGTCCCAGCCCTATGTAAACCCGTCTTGCCATAGTAGCCTTGAATTCTCATGGTGTCATTTCTGGTTCCATGACCTGACCCTTGTTCTTGCTTTGTAGCCTATGGGCCCTGTCTTTTCTTGTCTTGTGGCCTACGGGCCTTCTTGCCTTGTTCTTATCTTGCCTTGAGGCCCTCCGGCTTATCCTACCTTGTTTCCTGTCTTGAGGCTTCTGGCCCATTCTCTCTTGTATCCTGTCTTGTGGCCCTTTGGCCTATTCTGTCTGTTCCAAGCCTTGCAGCCTTTGGGCTTCTGTATTCTTTGTTTCTCTTGTTTAAGTCCTGCCCTTGTCTGCCTTGTTGGTCTTGTCCTGTCTGTTCCAGTATCCAATCCTGCCTGTCCTAGAGATGTGTCCTTGCCTTGTCTCACCCTTGTCTACTCTAATTCCAGGTCCTACTTAGTGTCCAGCCTTGCCTTATCCTGCCAGCCAAGTCTGTCTGGTCCATCCTGTCAACCTTGCTTGCCTTGTCCAAGCCTTGCCTCCAGCCTGCCTTTGTTCAAGCCTTGTCGCCAGCCTATCTTGTCCAAGTCTTCCCTGTGTGGACTCACCACTATGATGTACTGCCGCCACATAGACCTACTGGCCTCCAGAACCCAAGGGCTCAGCCTGCGCGAGAGGGGATGGCTAGGTGGAAGACCAGCCCTTGCTCAGAGTCCTTTCTTGCAGTCCTGTGCCACTCCCCAAGTGGGTTTCCTAGACTCCAGGGCCCGTAACAAGCTCTCTGTCAACCACACTTTGATTCTTCAGCTTGCACGCCCCCTTGTTTACCCAAACCCCTCATTCAGTGGTTTTTGGCCTAAAACAAGTTTTCTTCAGACTTACATCTCATCAAGAGCAGAGGTAAATATGTGCAGCTAACAGACCACTGCGAGATGCAGCCACCAGATTTAAAATCTGGATTTATGCACATAAATGTTTCCACCCCGGAACATCCTTGACATGCCCTGATTCCACCTCTTTTCCCCACACATTTGGTTACACGCATAACTGGGCCTTTTTAAAATACGAGTTGCTTATGCTTGGCCCAGATACTCATATATATGGGCCTTTTAATGCAAGCAACTCTTTTAAAATTCACCCCTCAGTGTAAATTCACCAAAAATGCATGCCATCTTGTGGTCATTTTGCATATCACCATTTAAATTTCAGTTAACATGAAGGCCAAAGTTTGCTTTTCTACAGACTAGTCACACTTTATAGAAGCATCCGGGCAGTCTTTTCCACCCAGAATGTTTTCAGGGTCTTTTAATTGGTGAGGGTTAATTCTCCCTTTATGTGAGTTCCATCACATTACTATATCAGGCACTTGCTAAAAGTAACAAAGAATGATTACAGGTGAGTTATCCACAATATTAATAGTACTTGAAAGTAAATATTATATCTTCATGTTGACACAAAACTGGAGAACCGTATTCATGAGTTCAGGAGATTTCTATGTCTGCAGGTTTCTAGACTGTGGAAAGTATTGTTGTAAAGAATTTGGATGCAGGAAAACCTGCACAACATTCAGTTTTAACATATATTTTATAGTTCACTGCAAAACTAGGGGTCAGGCTGACATAGTACTTTACAGTTCTGATTTTCAACTCTTTTGTGATACTCTATGGAAGAACTTTAGATTGCAGCAGTTTCATTGCTAGAGCAGTGACAACAAAACTGTACTGTCCCTATTTTTCATCCTGCAGGGGATCTGGGCTTAATGCAGTACCAGCCCTGTTCTGACCTATAGCGGTTCTGCAATTGGCCCAGTGAAGCTACAGCTCCTCCGCACCATTATCTTGCCATAAAGATTCTGCCCCCCATTTTTCATCCTATAGGGGCAATGGAGGGACCTGCATTGAGATTGGGACCATCCTTGTTCCAACCTATGGAGACCCTGTGACTAATCTGGTAAGGCCTTGTCCTCTTGCCCCCAAGGTCATCCAGGGGAGCCATTTAAGAGATCTCCACTGCAGGGGTGGGTTGCTCCTGGGAAGGTTGCTCCTGAAGGGATTGCAAGACATTTATTACAAAACTGGGTACATATGCCTCTGTGAAAAGACTAAACAGACAGATAACGAGTGTTTCCTGCTGGTTGAGTGTATTTAGGTGTAAAATGCAAAGATGGGCAGAACCTGTTCAGTAGCTATCTTTCCCCATTCTTGCCATCCTCAAAACACTGGCTAAGGGCAGACTGCAATCACACAAAAAGGCTCTCAAACACAAACTGTGTACTCCAGTAACCAGAGTTGTAAACAATGTATCACAAAGTAAGGTTAAACCTGGTATATCATTCATATAAACGTATTCAAACTGTCCGGCTTCAAAAATATACAATCAGTGTGAGTCTAAATGTAGACCGCGAACATAGCCTTGGATTAAAGAAAAGCTGTTGGTGACTACGAATTAAATTCTGATGGATGCCTTGCTGGATGTCACGGATGAACAAGCGAGAAGGTCTACTTCCCTGAAGCAGGACCCCCGGGTTTTGGGGGTCTGAAACGTGATCGTGTCGGGACTGGGACTGAGTGTAGATGAGTATCACCGTTAGAAGCTTATATTTGAATGTGTGACATCATTATTATTTCATACTGTGACTGTGTTTACCAGGTCAGCTGGATTAAGGAACCATTAAGTTGTTTTAAATCTTGGAGTTTCCATCAGTTTTGGAGTTCATATAAAGAAATAGAAAAACTGATAAAAATGATAAAATGACAAAAATGATAAAAAAAGATATATACAAAGTAAAGGGACCCGATACCACAAGGAAGAGTCTGGTTTATTCCATTGACTCTATGAGTAAGGATCCTACAAAGTTTGTATATTTTTGAAGCCGGACAACTTGAATACGTTTATATGAATGATATACCAGGTTTAACCTTACTTTGTGATATAAGGGCAGACTGCAACAGAATAAAAGAGCTACAGCAAGATACAGTGTACTTGGGCATCACATTCAGAATGTGCAAGTATGCATCACATACCATGTGTACATTCAAGGAATGGAAGTGCTTACAGTTGTGGTATGCTACTTCCCTTTCATTAGGAGCTGTTAATGCAGAAACAGAGAAACATGACAGCAGAAAAAGACTGTATGGCCCATCTAGTCTGCCCATCCATCCAACTAATTTAGCATTATAATTCTCATCATTACCTTAGAGATCCTGAATTTATCCCATGCTTTGTTGAAAACAGATACTGTTTTTGTCTCCACCACTTCCACTTTGAGTCTGTTCCACACATCCACCACCCTCTCTGTAAAGACATACTTTATAAGATTACTCCTGTGTCTATCCACTTTCAACCTCATCTCATGGCCCCTCATTCCAGAGCCTCCTTTGCATGGAAACCTTTGAGTTATTTGAATGTTTCTATCATTTCTCTCCTATTTTGCCTTTCCTCTAGGGTATAGATGTTTAGATCTTCGAGTCTAGCTCGATTTGCTTTAGAACGAAGACCACTGACCGTTTTAGTAGCCACTCTCTGTACTGACTCCATCCTGTTTATATCTTGTTGAAGGTGCGGTCTTCAGAATTGTACACACTATTCCAAATGAGGTCTCACCAGGGACCTATACCAATATCACCTCCCTTTTCTTTCTGACCATTCCTCTCCCTATGCAGCCAAGCATCTTTCTCATTTTTACCGTCGCTTTATCCACCTGTTTGACCACCTTAAAATGATCAGATACAATTACCCCAGATCCCGCTCTTTTACTCAGAAGAATTTCACCTCCCATTACCTTTTCCTTGGATGTTTGCATCCTAAATGCATTACTCTGCATTTTTTAGCATTAAATCTTAGCTGTCAGACTTTAGACCATTCCTTGAGCTTTGCTAGCTCCCGCCTCATGTTTTCCCCTCCCTTCCTGAGTGCCCACCCTATTACAGATTTTGGTATTATCAGAAATAAAACAAACTTTTCCCAACAACCTATCCATTATGTCGCTCACAAAAATGTTGAAAAGAACTGGTTGAAGGACCGATTCCTGAGGCACCCCGCTAGTAACAACCTCAGAGAAAACTCCATTTACCACTACCCTTTTTCATCTCCCATTCAGCCAGTTTCTAACCCAGTCAATCACTCTAGGATCCAGACCAAGGATGCACAATTTATTTACAAGTCTTCTGTGTGGAACCATGTCAAATGCCTTGCTGAAATGCAAGTACACACTGTCTAGCAATCTCCCATGATCCCACTCTCTGGTCACCTAATCAAAGAAACTGATCAGATTCATCTTACAAGATTTACTTCTGGTAAAACTATGCTGCATCGGATATTATAATCCATTGGATTCCAAAAATTGCACTATCCTCTGTTTTAGTAGTGATTCCATTAGTTTGCTCACCACAGAGTTCAAATTAATTGGCCTGTAGTTCCCAGCTTCCTCCTTACTTCTACTTTTATGAATAAGAATCACATCTACCCTTTTCCAGTCCTCCGGAACTACTCCAGACTCTAAAGAAGCATTGAAAAGGTCACCAGCGAAGCTGCCAGGACATCTCTAAGTTTTCTTAGGACCCTTGGATGTAGCCCATCCGGCCCCATCACCTTACCTACTTTAAGTTTAGTTAGCTCCTCACATACACACTCTTCTGAAAACAGATAGTGGTTTACCTCACTTTCAATCTTATTTGTGATTGTTTTATGTGGTCCTGCTCCAGGCCCCTCCACAGTGAACATCGAACAGAAATATTTGTTAAGCAATTTTGCTCATCAGCCTATACATATTCTTCACCTTCACCTTTGAGTCTCACAATGCCACTTTTGCACTTCCTTCTATAACTAAATATCTAAAAAAAAAAAAAAAAAGGTTTTGTCCCCTGGTTTTACAGGATTTGATATTTTTTCTTTTATTTGAATTTTCCATTCCTGACTACTTTTCCCGCTTCTCTTAACTTTTCCAGATATTGTCGCATGTCTTCCTTCTTCCATGCTCTCTTGTAGTTTATCAGTGTTAACCTTTTCTCCCTTACCCTTTCAGCTACTTCTTTAGAAAACCAGAATGGTCTCTTTTTTCTCTTCCCTTTATTTTCATTCCTAACAAAAAGATGTTGCCTTTATATCTCCTTTTAATTTTGTCCACTGTCCTTCTACCTTACTTTTGATTTGCATTCTAGTGACGTCAAAGGCTTATGTCTTGCGCTAGCTGGGTATTTAAAGAGACGTTGATGTCGGCTTTGGTTCCTCCTTTTTACGAAGAGATGGTTGAGACGCTCAGTCCGGATTGAAAAGGTAGCCTTTCAAAAAGATAAGTACTGTTGCTTTTTGTTGTTGACATTGCACCATTTTAAAAGGCCTTTTGATATTATGTTTTTAGGCACATATTCCCTCTTCTTTAATGAATTCTCATATGCCCCTGAAGAAGCACTGCTGTTGCGAAACATCGGCCGTGTTGGGCTGCTTTTTATAACAATTGTTCAAGGGGTTGTTGTTGAACATACTCTACGGACTGGGGATAAAAATAAAAAAAAATATATATATTTTGAAAAAACAATTTTTTTGAAGAATTTTTGAATAGTGTAATAAAGTGTTTTTATGAAGGTGAATGACTGAGAAGACCGGTTGGTTTCCTTTGAAACATACAACATCTGGCTTGCTGACACCTTCATTTTGGTATTTAGGGTTTATTAAGAAATAAATTTGGAGTTCCCATTTGTTTTTATTAGATTTCAATTATTCAATATTGACTGGGTAAATGTAACATCAGGACATGCTAGAGACAAAGTTCCTGGATGGAATAAATGACTGCGTCATGGAGCAATTGGTTCAGGAACCAACGAGAGTGGGAGCAATTTTAGATTTAATTCTTATTGGAATGCAGGATTTGGTGAGAGAGGTAACGGTGGTGGGGTGACTAGGCAATAGCGATCATAATATAATCAAATTTAAACTAATAACTGGAAGGGGGACAATAAGAAATCTACAGTCTAACACTAAATTTTCAAAAGGAAACTGAAAAATGAGGAAAATAGTTAGAAAAAAACTGCAAGGTGCAGCTGCAAAGGTTAAAAGTGTTCAACAGGCAGTGACATTATTTAAAAATACAATCTTAGACGCGCAGTCCAGATGTATTCCACGCTTTAAGAAAGGTGGAAGGAACCTAAGAACATGCCATACTGGGTCAGACCCAGGGCTGGTGCAAGGGGATTAGGCGCCCTAGGCGAGCCTTCTCCCTTGCGCCCCCCCCCCCCCCCGTTGCGCTGCGACCCCCGTTGCGCTGCCACCCCCCGAGAATGAGGTAGGAATCGGGGTTGGCCCCGATTCCTACCTCATTCTCGATCACGCCCGCTGACTGTGTGGTTTTCTGTGTCATGAGCAGGTTGGGCACTGCTTGCGGCCCGCCAAATCTCCAATCTTCTTTGCCATCGCTTGTGGCCCCATATGGCTCGCACCCAGTGGCATACTAAGGGTCTCCAGCGCCCGGGAGCCAATACATTTGTGTGCCTCTCCAGCATCCCCCCCCCCCCCATAATCCTTCTTGTACTAATGCTTAAAGTCACAGAAAATCAGTGGCAACTCTAGACAGTAGAATTTGGGGGGGGGGGGGGGGGAGCCAAAATGACATTTCTTCATCTCACCCACCTCTCTAGCATGGATCCTGCATTAAAATTGGTTATAAAAAAAGTGTTAATAAAAAAGTCCAAATGGTCTTCTGCATAATTTTCAAAAGCTGGTCAGTTTCACACTATATAATTATTTGATAGCCTCATTCAACTAATTCTACATGGCTATGAGTGCAGTCTGGAATATATAGGAAGGGACAGAATGTCAATATAAATCCTGCACTTCCAGTTCTATAACTCTGTGCATCCACTGAAATTCCCCCAAACAATGGAGCTTGGATTTTTCCCTTACAGCTCATCATACACCTTCCACTGCCAGATACATTGTGAACTAACACAAAACCCCGCAAAAAAAGACACTCAAAATCTATACTGCAATCCCATTGTAACACAACAGTAATAACACCAAGGACTCAAACAACAATAACCCTACCTGTGAAAAAGCAAGGGTAAATATTACACTGGGTCCTAGAATACCAATACACCACCTACTGAGGAAACAAAACAAACCCGATTGCTATAGATCCCTATACAGACACTACATGCTAGAAGAATCTCTCATCATGGTCACACACACAGAGAAGAGACAGACCCTCACCAAATACAGAATACAAAATAAAGGAGCACAAATTAGAAAAAACTGAAATGGAAACCCCAAGAAGCCAGACTCTGTGTATTAATAATGGAAAAACAGAACCACCATCTATATAAATAAAAATGTTAAATAGTTTGTACCAAATCGCTAATCTCAGCAACCACTTAATCGATTGCGTTCAAATTTGGACACAAGTTTCACCTCACATACGGCAAGGATCTTCTACACTTACATTACATATATGTCACACCGGGGGCTGGTAAAAAAGTTTTAAAATTTGGTTCCACAAAACAGCGACATCTGGTGGATGTAAGCGGAAGCTCTTACACCTTGCACAAACGCTCACACCCCACACACATGTGACCAATGTTTGTGATTCACACACCCTCCGAGCAGACACAAATCCACCCTCCTCACACCTCCCTGCACACATGCCAATTGTACTTATTTCACACACCCTAAAATCATCCATTGTACCTGAAGACTGGAGGGTGGCCAATGTAACCCCAATATTTAAAAAAGGCTCCAGGGGCGATCTGGGAAACTATAGACCAGTGAGCTTGACTTAGGTGCCGAGAAAAATAAGGAAACTATTCTAAAGATCAAAATCGTAGAGCAAATAGAAAGACATCGTTTAATGGAACAGAGTCAACATGGATTTACTCAAGGGAAGTCTTGCCTAAAAAATCTGCTTCATTTTTTTGAAGCGGTTAATAAACATGTGGATAAAGGTGAACCGGTAGATGTAGTGTATTTGGATTTTCAGAAGGCATTTGACAAAGTCCCTCATGAGAGGCTTCTAAGAAAACTAAAAAGTCATGGGATAGGAGGCGATGTCCTTTCGTGGATTACAAACTGGTTAAAAGACAGGAAACAGAGAGTAGGATTAAATGGTCAATTTTCTCAGTGGAAAAGGGCAAACAGTGGAGTGTCTCAGGGATTTGTACTTGGACGGTGCTTTTCAATACATTTATAAATGATCTGGAAAGGAATAAGACGAGTGAGGTTATCAAATTTGCAGATGATACAAAATTTTTCAGAGTAGTTAAATCAGAAGCAGATTATGATATATTACAGGAGAACCTTGCATCCAAATGGCAGATTAAATTTTATGTGGATAAGTGCAAGGTGTTGCATATAGGGAAAAATAGCCCTTGCTGTATTTATACGATGTTAGGTTCCATATTAGGAGCTACCACCAAGGAAAAAGATCTAGGCATCATAGTGGATAATCCTTTGAAATCGTCGGCTCAGTGTGCTGCAACAGTCAAAAAAGCAAACAGAATGTTAGGAATTGTTAAGAAGGGAATGGTTAATAAAACAGAAAATGTCATAATGCCTCTGTATCGCTCCATGGTGAGACCGCACCTTGAATACTGTGTACAATTCTGGTTGCCGCATCTCAAAAAAGATATAGTGCGATGGAGAAGGTACAGAGAAGGGCAACCAAAATGATTAAGGGGATGGAACAGCTCCCCTATGAGGAAATGCTGAAGAAGTTGGGGTTGTTCAGCTTGGAGAAGAGTCGGCTGAGGGGGGTAGAGGTCTTTACGATCATGAGAGGTCTTGAACGAGTAGATATGAATTGGTTATTTACACTTTCAGATAATAGAAGGACTAGGGTGCATTCCATGAAGTTAGCAAGTAGCACATTTAAGACTAATCGGAGAAAATTATTTTTCACTCAATGCACAATAAAGCTCTGGAATTTGTTGCCAGAGGATGTGGTTAGTACAGTTAGTGTAGCTGGGTTCAAAAAAGGTTTGAATAAGTTCTTGGAGGAGAAGTCCATTAACTACTATTAATCAATTTTACTTAGGGAATAGCCACTGCTATTAATTGCATCAGTAGCATGGGATCTTCTTGGCGTTTGGGTACTTACCAGGTTTTTGTGGCCTGGTTTGGCCTCTGTTGGAAACAGGATGTTGGGCTTGATGGACCCTTGGTCTGACCCAGCATGGCAATTTCTTTTGTTCTTAGTAGGTGGCCTTGTGGTATTCATGCCACTACTGAGTGCGCCCTTTGAAGGTGTCTTGTGGCGTTCATGCCACTATTGTTAGTGCTGTATGCTCCTCTGTAGGTGCCTGAGGGTTCATGCCACTGCTACTACTGCTTCACCGCTCTCACTATTCCTTCCAGTGCTTATGCCACTGTTGCTGCTGCTTTGTTATTCTTTAGGTGCTGCTATTGTTGGTGCCTTTAGCTTCTCCATAGTGGCCTTTTGGTGTTCATGCCACTATTGTTGGTACCCTTTGCTGTTGTCTTGGTGCCTTGTGGTGTGCATGCTACTGCGTTGCCCCTCTCACTGTGCCTTGAAGTGTTAATACCATTGTTACTGCTGCTTTGTTGCTCTTTCGGTACCTTGTGGTGTTCATGTCACTATTGTCGATAATCTTTGTTCCTCACAGGGTAATGTCTCCAGAAGGGTTCATTTTGTACATACCTTGATAGGAGCAATTCTCATTTGTATGCTAGTGTATGTTGAATATGATTTCAAGCTCTCAAATTCAATGTTAATTTCCTTTTGAACACTTGCATTGTGCTAAAAAGAACTTCCTTCTGGCATTCATAAGATATAACAACAAACATAAACGCTAATATCCCAGAGGTTTAAGGTAGTGTATAAACGTGAATTCACAACATCATCTAGAATACTTCTGATGAAAGACCTCATACAAGGCATACATTGATCAATGCTAGTTAGCACCAAAGTATACCGCCAGTATAATCATGGGTCTGTGATATGCTGATCAACTTTTTTGCTCAAGTGAGTGTGTGGCCCAAGTGAGTGTGTGGGCCACACACTCACTTGAGCAAAAAAATGAAAAAAAGTTGATCAGCATATCACAGACCCATGATTATACTGGCAGTATACTTTGGTGCTAACTAGCATTGATCAATGTATGCCTTGTATGAGGTCTTTCATCAGAAGTATTCTAGATGATGTTGTGAATTCACGTTTATACACTACCTTAAACCTCTGGGATATTAGCGTTTATGTTTGTTGTTTTGTTGAGCCGCTATCCCTGCCTTATTTTTAGTGCTACAAGAGATTAGTTTTCTATTCATAAGATATATACACAGGCAACATTTTTAGATATGCATGGAAATTCTTTTCAATCCGGCCAGTGGCACCCTCTGTAGGGGACTTGAAGTGATCATGCCACAATTTCTGGTGCCCTATGCTCTCTTTAGGTGCCTTGTGGTGTTTATACTATTGTTTTAGTGCTCTATGCTCCTTTTCAGATGCCTTGTGGTGCTCATGCAAATGTTGTTGGTGTCACCTATTCCACTTCTGGTGTCTTGGAGTGTTCATGCCTGTGTTTGGACTATATTGTCCCCAGCACCCTCCCCCATCACAGAACCTTAGGGTGTTGATGCCATAACTCTTGCTACTTTGCTAAGTCTCATAGTGACTTTCGGTCATGGGTATTTCTGTCTCTGCTCTGGCTATCTTCAAAATTCTTTTCCAATTCTCTTATAATTAATGACTATTGGTCTTGCCATACCAGTCTGATGCTTTGCACATCTGCTGTACCTCTCATGGTCCCTTGGGTATTTGACGCCTCTCTTATTCCTAGATTATCCCTCTCACCATGCTTGGAGGTGTTGATAGTACCACGGTGTGCTTTTCTTCTGTCTATCATGATTGTCTGCCCTATATGAGTGGGCGTGTCTCCAGAATACTAGGTAACGTTATATGATTGTAAAACTATAAACCCCTAGCTTGCTTCCACACCCCTCTCTGTAAGCCTTGAGGTGTTAATGCTACTTTTCTTGCTGCATTGCTCTGTATACCTATTTGTGCTTCTTAATGCCAGTGCTCCTCCTGCACCAAGCTTTTATAACTGAATTGAACAAACTAGAAATAATCCCTTTCTTTGGGTAAAGGAGTTTTAGTTTTTTAGGACTTTGTAGATCAGTGGTTCTCAACCTTTTTTCTGTCGGGACACACCTGACAGATGGTTCTCACATGCGTGACACACTGAACACATGACCATCATAGGGCTAAATGTAAAAGTACAGATTGCATCCACAGGAATCCCCCTGACCCACAATTATGGATGTAAAGCAGAATTATGACATTCCCCGTACAACTCACCTTACAAAAAATATATTCTGGGTCTAGTGTCATCTCAGTAACAGCAACACAAACTCCAACTACCAGGCTCAATAGCCCTACTTATGAAAAGACAGCAGTTTATCACTAATACATGTCCTCTTGAGAAAATATAACAAATAAGACTGATACAGTAAAATACCTCACCTCGGTCACATACACAGAACCGACCTAACATACTCCCAGGATCTGCAGTAATGTACATAAACTAATCCGCACACAGTTACACTTGTTATTATGGAATGAACTCAAACAGTAACAACCCTACCTATGAAAAGGCAACACTATAAATATTAAATCAGGTCCTAAACACCAATACACCTCCTATTAGGAAAACAGAACTAGCCAGGCAGCTATAGATCCCAACAGAGAAATAATTGTATAACTATACTAATAAGCAGAATAAATGTTTTACTACAACTATGAACAGAATAATATCCAACAATTAAAAACTCATAAAAATTATTTAAAATTCTCCAAACACCAATAAAATATTTCAAAACAGCAGATACATCATATAATATTCAGTAATTAAAATGGCAGTCAATCAAGAAAAATAAACTTAAAAAGCCACCTTTACTAACCCCCTCCAGCAGCTGTCCTACTCTTCTTCCATTCAGGCCAGTAGCAAACACCAGAAGCAGTAGTGGTGGCTGAAGCTCTGTACTCATGGTCCTCTTCCTTAGTGCCCACGACCAGTCTCTCTGTCTCTCACACACACACATACCAGTTACACCCCCATGACCACTTTCTGTCTTTCACACACCAATCATCTCCCGACTAGTCTCTCTCTTACATACACACCAGTCACTTTCCCGATCAGTCTCTCTCTCTCATGCACACACACACAGACACACACACAGGCTTCCCACTCCCATGTTCTATCTTACATATACAGGCTTCTCACTCTGATGCTGTGTCTCATAGACACCCGTTTCTCACTCCTATGCTAGCTCTCTCCACATGCACAGGCTTCTCATTCCCATAATCACTTTCTTTCTCTCTCATACACACACTCCAGTCATCTCCCTGACCAGTCACTTCCATTGTCTCTTCTATATACACACATCATCTCTCTGACCAGTTTCTCTCAATTAAGCACATGCTCTCTCTCACACACTTTACATAGATGATCTCAATCAAATGCTCTCACTTACACACAGACTCTGTCACAGTTACACATGCACACTCTCAATCACACATACATTATCTCACTTAAAGACAGGCTGGCTGTCTCTCATTTCCTGCCCTCCCCCCGAGCACAAATGGTAGCTGCAGCAGCCTCCTCCTCTAGTCCCCGCAGGCCAAGAAAGAAGAATCCCATCGGCCACGGGAGGCTAATTCTGCTGTCTCCTGTGCTGATTTCTGGCTGCTTCTGATTTTGCTTCGGGCCCACGCTACTGCTCGGGACTGCCGCTGCTACTTTTTCTTGCAGCATGGCTCTTTCTTCTTCCGGCCCACCCCACTGCACATCACTTCCTGTTCCGGGCCAGGGTGGGGGCAGGTGCGGGAAGAAGAAAAGGCCCAGCCGCAGGTGCCAGCCTCCACTAACACTGCTGCCATTCCTATCCAGGCTTGAACGTGCTGATAGCCCAGGCGGCAACGGCAGCAGTGGAAGATTGTCCATCTCTCGCTCGGTGAAGGAAGAGGGGGGGAAGAGCAGCAGGAGACCGATAGCACGCGACACACCGGTTGAGAAGCGCTGTTGTAGATGGTACTTTAACAAATCATGTACTCCAAGCTGCATAGTGTTTCCTATAACAGCTGTAAATAATACCTTGATAAATATGGTAGACCTGCTTATACCTTTTGAAATCATCTGCCCTACTTTCATAACAAAAAAAAGGATTAGACAAATGTACTGCTTGAAAGCTTTCTTGTACCATTTTTACAACTTTCCTAGTATTATTATTCCATACATGGCATCAAATTTGATGTAACTATGTAACATATGTTGGTTGTCCGTGCATATTTAATTGCCAGCTTGCAAGCACCAGCATTATTTACCCCCTCTAGCCCAACCTTAACACTCTTCACCCAAGCTCAACCCCAGCATTCATTTCACTCTAGCACAAACAGATCTACTTTATGGTATCTGCCAGAATGCTGGATACTTGTGACCCACTGTCAGAGATGAGATGCTGATCCACCATGGAAAGGCATATCTAATCTTTTGTTCTTATAATTAGCTAGTTAGTTAAGTCAGATCGTTATATTTATTGATTGCATACAAAAAGAAACAAAAATGGCTGAGCAAGCAAGATGACAAATATGCCACTTAATTCCTGCATGATTATAGAGCAGGAGAGAAAAAAAGCTGAGAAAAATTATGTCTCAATATGATCATGCCAAATCCCAAGAATTTGCAGGGGCCAAGACAATTGGAAATTCTTGTCATAAGATTCCTCCAACAGTCTTTCCCTACCATCTCATCATAGACCAACTCCAGCACTCTCTTCACCCTACCATTGATGATGATGAGGAGAATCTATTCATGTAAGAACTGCTATAGATTTCCACTAGTTTCCTCTGTCTTAATACTGTTAGGATGTTTTGTTTCACTCACAAGGACTTGGGGTGTCCTTACCACTGTAGGTGGCTGCTTTGCCCCTCTCATGGTGCTCTGGGTCATTCATGCTACTGTTTGTACTGCTTTCCACTTCTTTTGGTGTACTGGGATCTTCATGCCACTCTTTGCCTTGTTTGGAATCTTGGGGTGTTTTTACCATACTTGATTATGGTTTGCTTCTCTCATGGTGCCAAGGGATTGCTGTTGCTTCTGTTTGGGCTACTTTGCCCTGTCATGATGCCTTGGGCTAATCATGCCACTTTTGGTTCCACGTTCGTGGCTTAGAGTGCACTTCCCTCTGCTGCTGATGTCTGCTTACACTAAACAAATATAAAGCCCATATTATGGAGCCCATAATTGGATGCATTAATTCCCCCATTGACCTATGTGGAAAATGAATGAATAATTTCAAAAATAAAATAATTTTGTCTGTTGAAATGAACAACATAGTTTATAGAGACATACAAAATGAATCAATGAATCTAAAGATATTTTCTACGTATATTCTTAGATGGTAACTTTGATACCAGTGTGTAGGCGCACATATTTGTGCGTATGTCAGCTTGTGCCAAAGAACACAGCTATATTATAACATATGCACGTATATATGCGCATGATATAAAATAGGCTATATGCGCACAATTTAATATGGACGCAAGCAAGGGCATGCAAATGCCACCTCTACTGCGTAAGTGGGGGGATTTTAGTAGACACATGCGTCGACGCAATTGGGAATCCCGGCTGCGGACTGCCGCAGCTGGGCTCCCTTACCTCGGCCAGCAGGCACCAGCGTTTGCTGCTCGCCCCGGCAGCACGGGGCAGGCCGCTCCCAGGCTCGACTGCTGTGCACCTCCGATGCAGTCTCAGACGCTGCCGACTTCCTCCTCGCGTCTGCCTTCCTAGGCGCACGCATGCTGCTGCTGCTTCTTAAAGGGGCCGTAGCGGGAAACCTCGGCCCGGCCTCCAAAGATGACATCATCTCTCTGAGCTATTTAAGCCCAGCTCTCTGCCCTGTTCCTTGCCTTGGCAAAAGGTCAGCTCATGAGAGTTGCTTGTCCTGCATGCCTGCTTCCTTCCAGCATTCCAGTTCCTGTGTTCCTGCTTGCTCCTGCCTCTGTTCCTGTGTTCCTGCTCCCGAGGTTCCACCTCCTGTCTTCGGTTGTCTCCTCGGCTCTGACCTCGGCTTGGTATCCCGATTCTCCTGTCTTCTGCCCTTCCTGACCTTGGCAGTGTTCTGTGGTTCTTGCTTGTCTTCAGCCTGCCCCGACTTCTGGCCTGGTTTACCGTACTGCACCGTTGCTGCCTGCCTCGACTCCTGGATTGTCTCTGTTCCTCCGGATCTCCGCCAGCCTTGACTCAGACCATCCACTGGACACTTTCGGCCAGGAGACCCTTGCCTATGTTCTGTCGGCCCCGGCACCCAAGGGCTCAACCTGCGGGGAACGAGGGCTGGTAAAGGTGAAGCTCCAGTCCGGTCTCCTGGTCTTGTTCCGCCTCCCAACCAAGAATACCATTAGAGGGCCTTCCCTCGGTGGATCCATCTGCTCTCAGATGGATCAAGGGTCCACTAACACACAGTTTCCACAGTTCACCCAGGTAAGGGATAGGACTTCCTTACCCGCTTAGTTAACAGCCTCCCTTTTATCCTTTTAGCACCCCCCTGACAATCCTAGAATTTTTTATTTTACTACTTCCTTGCCATCCACAGCAGTAGTAAAGTTACGTGGCAGGGGACCCCAGCGCGCATTGTGAATGTTAAAATCCCAGAATGCCCATGTCCTGCCCAGCCATGCCTACATCCCGCCCCTTTTTTTTGCAACTTATTTGTGCACATACTGGAAGACATGGTATACTGGGGCACCTTTTAAAATCTGCGCAGTACGTGCCAGCTGGACATACTTTCATATCTCCCGGTTTTGGTGCGCTGGGCTTTTAAAAATTACCCCCTATTGTTTATAGTTACTATCCTTAGTCTTTATCATGCATTGACTTTCTAAGGTGCCATGTAAAAAACAAAATTATTAAATGTCCTTGAAACCATCACACTTGTTCTTTGCTATTTTCTATTTCTTCTCATACTAAATCTCACTATATATTTAGCAGAAATGGCATGAAAAATGGATCTTGTCTGGAGGCAAGGGAATGGACTAAGGGATATCTGTATGATTTTATCACAGTATAATAAATATTACAATAAATGTTTTTGATGTCAGAAAATATAAATCATTGGCAATTTAAACATTATTAGAAAACTTCAAAGTTCTACATCAAAGAGTATTTGCATTCTTAACTCAATTATAGAAACCGGAACTATGAAGATATATTATCTTATCAGGAGAAAAGTAGCAACTTCTTTTATCAGCATATTTAGAGTTCGCAGGTTAAAGGGAAAAAAGAATACGTCAGCATAAGGAACTAGAGTGCAATATGTTTTATTGAATGAAACCATCTATCCACTGTTTACACAATGAAGAAACCAAATATTGAAGATTTCTACAAAATTCATATATACTACATCGTGACACTTTAAAATATAAATATGAAACTATTTTTAATGTAATCATCCATTATTTCTTTCCTGCTTAGAAAGGATTCTACGCTTCTGTGCGTAGTGAACATCCACATAGACTGCTTTAAAGAAAGATACCAGTGATAGATACCCAGAAGAGATAAATTTCAGTAAATGTTCTTATGAAATGTCTCTGTATTTCATCAATTTTTCTTCTATGGCCTGCAAGATAAATGATAAAAGTTCATTAATGGCATTTCAGATAAAGATTTTAAAATTGTAACATTTCTTAAATAACTTCATCTTTGCAGGGTAAACCTATGCATTTATTGGAGAAATTACTTACCTGATAATTTCGTTTTCCTTAGTGTAGACAGATGGACTCAGGACCAATGGGTATAGTGTGCTCCTGAAAGCAGTTGGAGATGGAGTCAGATTTCAATCTGATGTCAGCACTACATATACCCCTGCAGGAAGTTCTGCTCTTCAGTATTCTCCTCGAAAAGCAAGTGTGGATATATGTGTGCTTGAATAACTTGATTAACTTGGTTAACTTGATTAATTTGAACTGGTTGACGTGAATTTTAGCTGGAGACTGCCAGTGCACTCAACCGACAAATGCCGACACCCGGTAACTATGGGTGTCCTAACTAGAGGTAAAGCGTGGCTTACCCGTGCTTGTCTTGCTCTCAGGGATTGTCACCCGAGGTTTCCGTATTCTGAGGCAGCCGTGGGTGGGATATTGAGTCCATCTGTCTACACTAAGGAAAACAAAATTATCAGGTAACTAATTTCTCCATTTCCGAGCGTGTAGAAGATGGACTCAGGACCAATGGGATGTACAAAAGCTACTCCCGAACCGGGTGGGAGGCTGCCCGTGGCCCACTTAGTACTGTCCTTGCAAATGTTGTGTCCTCCCGGGCCTGAACATCCAGGCGGTAGAACCTCGAGAAGGTGTGAATGGAGGTCCATGTCGCCGCCCTACAGATCTCGGCGGGTGACAGCATCTTGGTTTCTGCCCAGGACACTGCCTGGGTTCTGGTGGAATGGGCCTTGACTTGTAGAGGTGGAGGCTTGCCTGCCACTATGTAGGCCACCCTGATTACTTTTTCGATCCAGCGGGCTATGGTTACCCGCGAGCCCGCTTCTCCTTGTTTCTTCCCACTGTGAAGGATGAATAGGTGGTCGGTCTTTCGAACGGATTTCGATCTTTCCAGGTATCGGACTAGGAGTCTGCCGACGATAAGATGGAGAAGGAGGCGTAAGTCTTCCGAGTCCTTATGCTCGTCTGGAGATGGCAGCGAGATGGTTTGGTTTAGGTGGAAATGAGAAACCACCTTTGGAGGGAAAGAGGGGACAGTGCATAGCTGTATGGATCCCGGTGTGAATCTGAGGAATGGTTCCCAATAGGATAGTGGTGCAATGTGATGCAATGTACACCGGTGTGAAGGTTTACACCAACATCGGCTTAGAAAAGTAAGTAAGTAAGTAAGTAAATAAATAACTAAATAGTGCGTGAAGTTCAGAGATGCGATGGGCTGAACATATTGCCACTAGGAATGCAGTCTTCAAGGTCAGGAGCCGTAGGGACATACCGCATGAAGGTCTAAAAGAAGTTCCCGCTAGGAAGTTGAGTACTAGATTGAGATTCCATAGGGGTACCGACCACTTTAGTGGTGGTCAGATTTGCTTGACCCCTCTCAGGAAGTGGAAGACATCTGGATGGGAAGATAGACTGATGCCGTCCACTTTGGTTCTGAAGCAGGCCAACGCGGCCAGTTGAACCTTGATGGAGTTCAGAGACAACCCCTTCTTTAAGCCGTCCTGCAGAAATTCTAGGATCATGGGAATTTTGACTGTCCGCAGAAGGATGCCATGGTCTTCACACCAGGCTTCGAATATTCTCCATATTCGTATGTAAGTTAAAGATGTGGAAAACTTGCATGCTCGGAGCAAGGTGTCAATCACTGCCCTCGAGTTTCCGCTCTTCTTCAGGAGAGTCCTCTCAATGGCCAGAGGGTAAGCGAGAATCGAGTAGGGTCTTCGTGAAGGATCGGTCCTTGCTGGAGCAGGTCCCTGTGTAGAGGTAGACACAGAGGGTTCCCCTTCAGAAGTCTTCACATGTCTGTGTACCATGGCCTTCTTGGCCAGTCCGGGGCCACTAGAAGTACTAGCCCTCTGTGGTGTTCTATCTTGCGGATGATACCGCCCAGTAGTGGCCATGGAGGAAAGGTGTACAGCAGGTCTTCCTGTGGCTAGGTCTGGACGACGGCGTTGATCCCCTGGATTGTGGTTCTCGTCTGCGGCTGAAGAACTTGGGGACGGGTGTTGGACCAGATTGCCAGAAGATCCATGGCTGGAGCTCCCCAACGGTCTATTATTAACTGGAAGGCTGTGGTTGACAGTCTCTACTCCCCTGGGTCTAGACTATCCCTGTGGAAATAATCCGCAGTGACGTTGTCTTTTCCCGCGATGTGGGCGGCCAAGATCCCTTGTAGGTGTGCTTCCGCCCATGCCATTGGGGGGGGGGGGGGGGGCAATTCCAGGGACACCTGTTGGCTTTTGGTTCCTCCCTGTCGATTTATGTAGGCCACTGTTGTGGCGTTGTCCAACATGAATCTGACCGCTTCTCCTCTGAGTCTGTGATTGAATCGTAGGCAGGCTAGTCTGACTGCCCGGGCTTCCAGACGGTTGATGTTCCATCCCAACTCTTCCTTGTCCCATTGTCCCTGGGCCATCAGTTCCTGACAGCCCAGCAATCCACCCTCGTAGGCTTGCATCCGTGGTGAGCAAGACCCAGGTCGGTGGGGATAGTTTTACTCCCTTGCTCAGGTGGTCTTCTTGTAGCCACCATAGGAGCTGGATCTGTACCTTTGCCGGTAACTGGAGGGTTCCATCGTGACAGTAGGGAACGTTGTAGTGGTCGCATGTGGGCCCTTGCCCATGGTGCGACTTCTAGGGTTGATGTCATGAGTCCGAGGACTTGGAGGTAGTCTCATACCGTGGGGCGAGCACCGTTCAATAGTTTTCTCAACTGGTCCATCAATTTCCTTCTCCTTGTAGAGGGAAGAATGACCTTGCCCTGTTGGGTGTCGAACTGGACTCCCAGGTATTCCAGAGATTGGGAGGGCTGCAGACAGCTCTTGGTTGCGTTGACGACCAATCTGAGGTTCTCCAGGAAATTCTTGACTCTGGTGGTCGTCTGATGACTTTTCTCTGGAGATTTTGCCCTGATCAGCCAATCGTCCAGATATGCATGAATGAGGATTCCTTCTTTCCTCAGTGTCGCCACCACTACGACCATCATTTTGGTGAACATCCGAGGGGCTGTAGCTAGCCCAAAGGGTAGCGCTTGGAACTGGTAGTGATGGTCCAGGATCGTGAAGCATAGGAAGCGCTGATGATCCAGGATGTGCAGATAGGCTTCTGACAGGTCCAGGGAGGTCAGAAATTCTCCCGGCTGTACCACCCTTATGACCGAGTGTAGGGTTTCCATGCAGAAGTGTGGTACCCTCAGGTAGCGGTTGACCAACCTGAGGTCCAGGATGGGCCGGTAAGTTCCCTCTTTCTTGGGGACGATAAAATAGATGGAATAGTGTCCAGTATTTCATTGGTGCGTGGGCACCGGTGTTATAGCCTTTAAGGTGAGCAATTTGCTTAGTGTTGTTTCCACTGCCGTCCTCTTGGAAGGGGAATGGCAAGAAGATTTCACAATTTTGTCTGGAGGGATGCAGTGGAAGTCCAGAAAGTATCCCTGTCGAATGATGGTTAGGACCCACTTGTCCGACGTTATCTCAACCCATCTTTGGTAGAATCGGGCAAGCCTTCCCCGTATGGCTTTTTCCTGTGGATGGGTCTGTTGATTTTCATTGTGGGATGCGGCTGGGGCCTGGACCTGAGCCGGCTCCCCTTTTGTTGTGTTTGTTCTGAAAGGACTGGCCCCTGCCTGCAGGGCGAGGTGCTTGGTATGTATTCTTGTATGGTCTGAAACGCTGTGATCCTCTGACCCTGGATGTTTGGGGAGAGGGGCATTGGCTTCTCTTGATCTTGTCCTCCGGTAGCCGAGGTACTGGGGATTTGCCACATTTGTTGGCTAACTTCTCCAGTTCACTTCCGAACAGGAGGGTTGCTTTAAACTGCATTCTCGTGAGTTTCGTTTTGAAAGTCGCGTCGGCTGACCAGCTTCAGAGCCAGAGTTGCCTTCTGGCTGCCACAATGGATGAGACGCTTCTGGCTGTAGTGAGCACCAGGTCGGAAGTCGCATCCATGAGAAAGGATATTGCTGGTTCTAATGTTTCGATGGGCGCGGTGGTGTTCCTGGCCATTGACAAGCATGCGGGTGTCACCACGGCACAGCAGGCAGCGATCTGTAGAGTCATAGCTGCT
This sequence comes from Rhinatrema bivittatum, assembly GCF_901001135.1. Lineage (NCBI taxonomy): Eukaryota > Metazoa > Chordata > Amphibia > Gymnophiona > Rhinatrematidae > Rhinatrema > Rhinatrema bivittatum. The sequence goes on from NC_042617.1 coordinate 374,275,885, forward strand.
GCATCAAATGACTGTTTAAGGATGGATTCCTAACGTCTGTCTTGGGCATCCTTGAGTGCCGATCCTCCTTCAACTGGAATGGTAGTTCGCTTTGTGACAGCGCAGACCATGGCGTCCACTATGGGAAACACCAGGAGTTCTTTGGCTGAGGGTTCCAGTGGATATAGGGCTTCTAGGGCCCGTCCTCCCTTGAAACTGGCCTCCGGAGCATTCCATTCCAGGTCGATCGGTTGCTGTATGACTTGCAGCAATGGGAAATGTTGACGGAGCCCGACCAGAAGAGGGTTTGTCTTTGGCTCAGCTGTGGAGCTTGTGCCTGGGATGGCCAGCTCCTTCAGGCTCAGGGACACGAGGTCTGGTAGTTCGTCTTTGGAGAAGAAACGCATCATGGTTTGGTATGGTTCCGTTCCTGGAGGGATTTCCCCTTCCTCCAGGGAGTCTTGGTCTTCCTCCGAGGTGCCGTGTCCCCTAAGGTTAGGCTTTTGTCTGGGGGAGGCATGTCTCTGGGAGGCCGAGAAGGGCCTGGGAGGTTTGGGTCCTGTAGTGGAGGCTGTGGCTGTGTCACCGGTGGTGCTGATTGCACCTGGACGAAGGTTTGCAGACCTTTAAAGAATTCCACCCAGGGAAAGGTTCCTGGGTCTATATTGAACCCAGCGGCATTCCCCGAGGGCCCCGTCTGGAGGGCCGAGCTGGGGATAGAGAGCTCCAGGGTGCTATCGGTGGATCCGGATTCCTGTACTGGCTGGGGGGGGGGGCCCTTGCCCTGGTTCTCCCAGAGCCGTCTCGGCATTGTAGGCACAGGGCAGTAGCCTCTTCATGCTGCGCAGCTCTTATGTGGCAGGTTGGACAGAGGGCTTGTGCTTTGGCTTTCTTAGCCGGTGGTGCCATGGTTTGTGTGCGTAGGGGCGTTCAAACCCGGTCCGTGCGTTTATATGCATGCGCCGACCTGTGCGGCTATCCAAGCCGTGGTGACCAGAGACATAAGAAAGTTTTCTACCTTACCTTGTCTCAGTGCTTCCTGGTCTCATGCCGGGCGGTCTCTGGCTGTGGGGGGAGAGGGCAATATCTTCACCGCCGCGCTCGTTCTTGCACCCGCTGCCTCTCAGCCGCTCCCTCCTGGAGGCTAAGTCCATGCCGGGAACCGGCTGCCCTACCGAGGCTTGCCTCTAAGGGATCTCGGAAATCACCTCAGGAATTCTCGACTGGGGGAGGGACCCTTAGGTATCACCGCAGGAGAGCGGGGCTAGTCTTGTAGAGGTAAGATTTTCTTTCTTCTTTTGGTTTGGATTTCCTAACGCTGAGCAAGCGTGTGTAGAGTCCCAAACTGCTAAGGAGACGGACAAATACTGAAGAGCAGAGCTTCCTGCAGGGGTATATGTAGTGCTGGCATCAGATTGAAATCTGACTCCGTCTCCAACTGCTAGGAGCACACTATACCCATTGGTCCTGAGTCCATCTGCTACACACTCTAGGAAATCAGAGATTAATGATGTCTGCAGGGCAGAGTAACCAGTACAGATATATAAATTCTGAATAAACCTAAGGTATTTCTACCTACTGGATGAAATATATCTTCGTAAATATCAGCAAGCACAGTTACCATATTTATTACAACTAATTAAGAATGTAAGTACATAAGAAATTGACATGCTGGGCCAGATAAAGGGTCCATCATGCCCAGCTAAAGTGTGAAATTTGAGGGTACTCGAAATTATGGAGACTGGGAGTGTCAGTGAAGGAGATGGAGAAATTAGACCTAGGAGGAGTCCTCAGGCGGATCCTAGGTCTGCAAGTTTCCCGGACAGATAGGACAGGAGGGAACGGCATTGGCCAGGTTGCCCACAGTACATACAGATGCCTAATCTTTGCGATAACGCCTCTCCTTGGCTGTTAGGTGGCTGCAGCCTAATTGCATAGGTTCTTCCTCCTCAATACTGGGTAAGGAAGTGATCTGAGTAACTGGTGCTGGACGAGAGCGTGGAATTCCTGGAGTCACCCTCTTAGGACCCTTTACTTCTTGGGACCGCTCAAGCAGACGATGGGCAATTCGTCCCGCAAGATCGATGAGGGAGTCCAAGGTGTTAGGGAGCTCACGGGCTGCTAATTCGTCTTTTATGCAAAAGTTGAGACCTTCCAGAAAGATAGTCCGTAGACAACCCATTTCCCAATGTAATTCAGAGGCCAAGATTTTAAACTCAATAACAAAGTCAGTTAGAGGTTTGGTACCTGTAATTATTTATTTTTTTTATTTATTTAAAATGTTTTATATACCGCATAATAAGACATGTGTCTGTCCGTCTAGGCGGTTTACAAGAATACATTCATAATAGAAGTGCAGATCCAGCGACGGTCTTACGAGCGGGGTCATCAAACATAGAACGAAAGAGAGTAAGGAAGCCCCGTCAGATCACTGAGGATTGGATCATTACGCTCCCAGAGAGGAGAAGCCCAGGCCAGGGCTTTCCCATCTAAAAGAGACAGGATATACGTAGTTTTGGACACTACGTCTGGAAAGTAGGTAGGCTGTAAGGAGAAGTGCATACAGCAATGATTCAGGAAGCCTCTGCATAATAAGGGGTCACCTGTAAAACGAGTGGGTGCAGGCAAGGGCACAGAAAGTATTACAGGCCCCGTAGGTGAAGAGGCAGTAGCCTTGTCAGGTAGAGATGCAGCATTCAGCCGAGAACTTAGCTGATTGAAGGCATTAGCCAGAGTCTCTAGTGCCCGTTCTGTTCAGCCAGACACTGGGCCAGGCCGGAGATTGCCTGGAATGCTGAGACCTGAGCCAGGTCCAGTAGTTAGCAATCTGTTATGTTTTTGTAAGAATGTGAACCCTGGGCTGAGATGAGAGGTGTCTCCGCCCACCGTCAGCAGGCGTAGTCTCGGTGGCGTGGGACACAGCTATAGGTAGAGACTTTATTATGAAGGAAGGAAAAAGTAATGTCCATAGAGCTGGAGCTATAATAGTACAGTTCTAAGCAATGGGGAATACCCAGAGCTATGCCACAAATGAGAAGATCCGGTAGTGGCCCGCAGAGCGGGGTAGGCTGGGGATCTCCTCTGATGAGTGTAGGCACCTCAGGAATACAGATCTGGTAGTGGCCCGTGGAGTGGGGTATGCCAAGGATGTCTGTACAGTAGATGTTGAAGGAACTGGTAGAGATGCCGGAACCCGGAAGTGGCTCCGTAGTGATGATACAAAGCTCTGCAGCGCAGGAAATGCTGAATAACATAGTGGAGGAAAGGCGGCAGTGGCCCGAGGCTCGGGGTACATCGCGAAGAATCCTCAAACAGTTAGTAATGTAGAAGTCGGTTGAGGTACTCACAGAGATGATTCCAGAAGAGAGAGAGACCTGAGAAGCAGGTCTGGTAGCAGTCAGGCAGGAAGGCCCTCCGAAGAGCAGATAGCCAGTAACGCAGGGTAGTCCCCGAGGAGTGGGTACTCAGAGCATCAGATGCCAAGACACAAATCAGGAACAGGAAGTCCTCGAAGGAGGTGGATTCAGCAAGAGGGAATTCCTTGCTAACTCATAGAAGGCAAGGGCCGGTCAGGTTAAATACCATATCAGATTGACATAATCGGGAGGGGATGCCCCCGAGGTTCCCTGCATGATGTGTACAAAGGAGGCCCTTGCACGCGCGCACCTAATTAATTCCAGATCCAAGATTGCGGTCGGCAGTGCCCCCGCTGCCCGGGAACGCCGGAGAGGTCGGTGGGGGTTAGCAGAGACCGCCATTCTTCCCAGACTTGATGGAGCAGGGAAAAAAAGAGGTTGCAGCCATCTGCGACCGACAGGTGTAACATGACCATTGTCTTACTTTATGAAATGTCCTGTATGTTTGTTTTATTAGATCCTAAGCTCTATAGAGCAGGGACTGCCTTTTTTGTTGTTTGAACAGTGCTATGTATGTCGTGTAGTGCCATAGAAATGTTTAGTAGTAGTAGTAGTAGTAGTAGAATAGACGCAGGCCAATATAAATTAAAAAAAAAAAGAATAGACGCAGGCCACGCTCTGGCAGGATATTCATGAACTTTTATTAATTCATAACAGAAAAGCAGTTCTGTATACCTTTGTAACTTATAAACAAATAAATATATCAACTTACAGTCTCTTGGTCAGGCCTTTCCTAAGCTTCCACCTTTCCCCGGGGCCTCCTGTTCCCTGTTGGGCCTGGTTAGAAATGCATCTTCCTATGGGCCTCCTCCCAGATCAGAATTCCCTGTTGTCTGGGGCTTAAGGTGGAGCAGATCACATCTCTGAATCCAATACCTTAAGGTACTCTGGGGTTTTCTTGTGTATAACCTTTCACAGTGTATAAATCTGCTTTGAAAATTCTGGCTGAAGTATGCAGGTAAAAAGTACTCATTAATGTTAACCTATGTGAGCTGTTTGAAAATTATCCTCAGAAAGACTGAAGGAGATAAAGATGTACCCTTCTACAGGAAAGAAAGGAAATATGATATAGACATTACAATGTCTCGTAAGCTTCAATAGTGTATCAGAACACTGTATTTTTCCATTGCCTGAAAAGCTCCAGGAGAAGAGGTCATCAATTAAAGTTGAAAGGAGGAAGGCTTAAAAGGAATGTGAAAAAATGCTTTTTTATTGAAATGGTTGTAGACACCTGGAAAAAACGTTCAGTGGTGGTGAAAGGATATAAAATAGTGTAAGAATTCAAGCATGCAGACAATGGATACAAAGGGACTTCAGTGATAGGAGGAGAGAGAAGATAACACATCAATAAAAAGCTCTGACACAGTAGGCAACACAAGTTGGCAAACTAGTTGGACGAAATGGTTCTTTAATGTCGACATCTTCGCTCTTTCTCTTTAACCAGTAACAAGAGAAGTAGCTTTTGTTGGCAAAGTAGACCCTTGGGCCAAGTGGGATTTGGTGCTACCTGTGGGAAGGAGTCCTACAGGTCCCTACCATGGCAGGTGGAACTAACTGTAGCTATGGCCCAACTGTAGCTTCGCTAATACCAGCCCACGTTCCCCTTAGGTTGAGCCTTTGGGTGTCAGGGTCGGCTGTTCTTTAGCGTGATTTCCTGTAAAGAGTGGTAGTGATGTTATAGGTGCAGGACAGGTCTGAAAGAGAAACTAGGTAGAGGTTAGGTCCAAGAGGCAAGATCCGATGGTAATCAGTGGTAGGTGGCCCCAGAGTGAGGTGTTATCCAGCTGAGGAATGAGGTCCAAGAGAGTGGATGGAAGATCGTGATCCAGACTGAGGTCTGTGGCAGGTGGCCCTGCTGAGAGATGAGGTCCAAGCAAGTAGATGGAGGATCATGGTCCAGACTGAGATCTGTGGCAGGTAGTCCTGTTGAGAGATGAGGTTCAAGTGAGTGGATGAAGGATCATGATCCAGACTAGGGTCTGTGGCAGTTGGCACTGTTAAGAGATGAGGTCCAAGCGAGCGAATGGAGGATTGGGATCCAGACTGAAGTATGTGGCAGGCGGCTATGGTCAGAGTCGTTATCCAGGCAGTAGTCAAGGCAGGAGGCTATGGTCAGAGTTGGTATCCAGGCAATTGTCAGAGACAGGCGGAAGTCAGCAGAGCCAAGGGTCAAACCAGAAATCCAAGAAGAAACACTGAAGGAGACGAAGGGCCACAGAAGAGATGCTGAAGGAAGACACCAGGTAGACCACGCAGGAGAAGACTTACCACAGGGAATACAAGACCAGGAAGCCAGCACATGAATGCAGGAACACAAAGACAAGGCATAACAACCACGAGCTAGAACTCAGAAACACAGAGTGTTAACTAGCACTACCAAGCGGTAGTCGACCTATTGCCAAGGCACTGGAGCCAGTTTATATAGGCTATATAGATGATGTGATCAGAGAGCACCATTCCCTGAATCCCGCCACTGGCCCTTTAAAAGAGAGAGAGAGATGGGCACACACGCACCTAGGGAACGGCTGGAGAAGGAGGTGTTGGAAGCAGGCCTGAGTAAGAGGAAAAATAAATTGAGCTAAGGAGGTGGCTGAAAACTAAGGGCAAAAAGAACAGCTTTCAAGAAGTATAAGGGTTTCCCCCCAAAAAAAGGAACATAAGGAAGAATACCTGGTGAAACTGAAGTAGACAAAGAAAGAAATCAGGAAAGCAAAAGGTCAAGCGAAAGAAAGGATTGCCAAAGAGGTAAAGCAAGATGACAAAACATTTTTCAGATATATCAGAGAAAGAAGGAAGGCCCCCGAGTGGTACAATAAAATTGAAAGGTGACAAGAAGCACTGTGTGGAGAGAGATGAAGAAATGGTGGAAATATTAAACAAATTCTTCAATCTGGTGTTCACTAAAGACAACCCTGGAGAAGGAACATTGCTGGTTGACAGACTCATAGATGGGGTCAAAACTTTGTTTACAGAAGAGATTGTATAGGAAGAGCTAGATAAACTGAAAGTAGTCAAAGCCTTGGGGTCAGATAAGGCTCATCCCAGGATACTGAGGGAGCTCAGAGATGTGCTGGAAGGTCTGCAGAATGACCTGCTCATTTGATCCCTGGAAACGGGAGTGGTGCTGCGGGATTGGAGAAGAGCGATGTCGGTCCCACTTCACAAGAGTGGCAGTAGAGAGGAGGCTAGACACTACAGGTCAGTTAGCCTGACATTGGTGGTTGGAAAATTAATGGAGATTCTGCTTAAGGAAAGGATAGTGAACTATTTACAGTCAGGTGGATTGCAAGACCCAAGGCACCATGGATTCACCAGGGGAAAGTCATGTCAGACACATCTAATAGATTTTTTGATTGGGTGACTAGAGAATTGGATCAAGGAAGAGCACTTGATGTGATCTATTTGGATTTCAGCAAAGCTTTTGATACAGTCCCACATAGGAGGTTTGTGAATAAAATGAGAAGCTTGGGAGTGAGTGCCAAGTGGCATGGATTACAATCTGGTTGATGGATAGAAGACAGAGTGTAATGGTTAATGAAACCTACTCTAAAGAGAGAAAAATAAGTGGAGTGCCATGGGTATCAGTGTTGGGACTGGTTCTGTTCAATATCTCTGTGAATGACATTGCAGAAGGATTATAAGGTAAAGTTTGCCTATTTGCAGATGATATTAAGATCTGTAACAGTGTGTACATACTGGAAGGAGTAGAGAGAATTACTGAGATGACTGAAGGGGATATGATAGATGTCTACAGAATCATGAAAGGACTTGAACAAGTTAATGTAAATCAGTTATTTACTTTCTCAGATAATAGAAGGACTATGGGGCACTCCATAAAGTTAGCAAGTAGCTCATTTAAAACAAATCAAAGAAAATAATTTTTCACTCAGCACATAGTAAAGCTCTGGAATTCACTGCCAGAGGATGTGGTAACAGCAATTAGTGTAACTGGGTTTTAAAAAGTTTTGGATAAGTTCCTAGAGGAAAACTCCATAAACTACGATCACAGTAATTTTTTTTTTTTTTAATTTTATTTAGCTTTTTATTTTATTTTTTTAGTACTTGCCAGATACTTGTGACTTGGATTGGCCACTGTTAGAAGTAGGATCCTGGGCTTGATGGACCCTTGGTCTGACCCAGTATGGCATATCTTATGTTCTTATGTTCTTATGTAAGAAAGCTTGAATAGTTGTTGAAGTTATAGCAGCTGGGATTCAATGTCAAGAAATGAAGAATCATTCATCTGGGTTGCGGTAATCCAAAAGAGCTGTTTGTGATCAGAGTGACAGATTGTTGTGCATGGACCAAGAGAGAGACCTTGGGGTGATAGTGTCTGGCGATCTGAAGACGGTGAAGCCATGTGACAAGGCCATAGCTAAAACCAGAAGAATGCTGGGTTGCATAGAGATAGGAATAACCAGTATTAAAAAGGAGGCAATAATCCCCTTGTACAGGTCCTTCATGAGGTCTCACCTGGAGTACTGCATTCAGTTCTGGAGACCGTATTTCAAAATGGATAGAGACAGGATGGAGGCGGTCTTGAGAAGAGTGACCAAAATAACATGGGGTCTTCATTGGAAGACTTACGAGGAGAGGCTTAAATATTGAATATGTATACCCTGGAAGAGAGGAGGTGCAGGGGAGATATGATACAGACCTTCAGATTCCTGAAAGGTTTTAATAATGCATGAACTTTGAACCTTTTTCACTGGAAAGGAAACAGTAGAACTGGGGGTCACAAAATGAAACTTCAGGGAAATGACTCAGAGCCAATGTCAGAAAATATTTCTTCACGGAGAAGGTGCTGGATGCCTGGAATGCGCTTCTGGAGGAGGAGATGAAGACAAAAGCAGTCAAAGAATTCAAAGGGGCATGGGATAAACACTGGGGGTTCCTAAAGGCTAGAGGACAGAAATGAAGAAAAGGGTGCCTGGGGGTAACCTGCTCGGTGCAACAGGTACTACCTTTAGCAGAACATGTGGATTTCTACCCTCAACCAATAAGCCTCGATACTTTTGATGCAACTGCAACATCACTCTCCGGTTTGATGGCAAAGGGTCAAAAAGAGGAATTGTATTCAGATGGTAACCAGCACGGGCCACAACTTTTACAGTCTGGGGTACTGATATGCAGACATAAGGGGAAAAGCACAGGACTGCTTCTCTGGCAAAGTCCAAAAGCAAAGCAAGTTAAGCAGCATTGCCTGAATTTTCAAGTAGGCTCCTCACCCATTAAAATTGTCGCTTGCAGTAATTTTTTATGGGCTTGATAGTTGTTAATTTTTTATTGTAAATCTTACTACCCATATCATAAGACTTGGGTTACCCTTAAGAGAAACCTGGGGGTAACCTGCACAGCATGGCAGATATCATAAGAAGCTTGCTGGGCAGAGTGAATGGACCATTTGGTCCTTTTCTGCTGTCATTACTATGTGACTCAGGTGAAGGCCTATCTCCCCAATGATCAGGCCCAAAACATTGTGGCTATAGCAGGAAAGATAATTCAGAGTCAGCAGGCATCAGCATAATCCATGCTGAGAATGCTAAATGTTCATGTAATTCCGCTGACACATATTCATACGAGACAAACTCAATGGATATTGAAGTCTCAGTGGAATTTTGCTATGCAGAGACTTTAAGACTACATCTGGATTATGGAAGGGCTGACAATATTTGTTTTGGTGGTCCTCCCATTTCAATTTGGCCAAGTGTCTTCCCTTTCAATTTTCTTCTCATCAAGTTCTACTCACCGGTGGGGGGGGGGGGGGAGGGGAGGAGGGAGAACTATCTGAGGAGAATCGCTGCTGTTTCCTGCTTCGTCTCCTGCTTGCTGCCTGTGCTCCTTACTTCTCCCCCCTTGCACCTCTGAACACTGTGATGATGACATCAGAAGGGTCCAGTCATTGCCTATTTTACAGCTTGGTGTGCAGCATTCGAATGGGAGTGAACTAATCTGAGGATAATTGCTGCTGTTTCCTACTTTGTTTCATGCTTGCCTCCTGTGCTCCTCACTTCCTCCCTCTTATCCCCAGACACAGTGGTGACATCATCAGAAGGGGTGGGCATTGCCTATTTTAGAGCTGGGCATGCAGTGCAGAGGCAAAGCCGTGCCCCAAAAGGGCAAACCTCTAGGTCAGAACTTTTCAGTGGAATCTGTGTGACTTTGTGAATATTTTGTAACTGCTCTCTTCTGCAGTACAGTTCCTGTTTGTATTTTCTTTTTATGCACCACTGTTTTAATGTAAACCAGCATAATGTGATTTTATCATGAATGCCGGTATATAAAAACCTTAAATAAATAAATAAATAAATAAATAAATATCTCTCCTCTTTTCTATTTCAGAATGCTCAATGGGGAAAAGGTGGAAAGGAACAGTAAGACTTGTCCCTGCTGGGTCTTGTCTCCCTCCCAATATGACCCAATTGACATTCCATGAATCTTTCAACTCCAAAATTTGCAGTAATCCAGGACATCTTGTGACATTTCTATTTCTTTCAGACCTGACTTGTGTACACCTTCCTGAGATGGGAGGACTCTGGTTTTGGCAGATTCTTTGGAGGGTGCTCCAGGAGGTATTGCAAGTACTTCCCAAAGTGCCCACAGCTTCTCTATCTCCTTTGGAGATAGAGAAGCTGTGGGCACTTTCTATTTGGAAAGTCTGAATGTACCCACCAATAACAAAGTCATTTTACCTTCCAGTTAAAGAAAGTAGAGAAGAGAGTGTTGATAGTAACAAGCCCAATTCATCATCTGATAGCTTAGATATGTCCACTATATTGCTAGATTCTCAGACCATTATAGAATCTCGAGCTACTTTATTAGTGGTTTTTGCATTAGAACATGATAAAGAATGGACTTTGAAATTATTTTTTTGCTGTAAAAGTAGACTGACTACTTTATGACAGATTCTTTGGAGGGTGCTTCTTTTGTTTCCTGATGTGGCTAACGTTACCCATGCAAGACAGAAATTGTTTTTATCAATGAGACAGAAAGTGCCTCATATGTATTAAAATTTACATGTAAATGTCTTATTGGGTTAGACAACACCAAATATAAATTTTATGTCCCAACTCAGCTTGAAGATGTTTTACAAAATAGGAGTACTACCATTGTAAATTATGCTTGAATCAGCTACCTGTTGTTTTGTATTCTGTTTTAATTAAATTGCTATTCTCTGATGATTTTCCTTTGAATATTGACTTCTGGTATGCCCCCCAGTTTTGTAGCCTCTTATTATTGTGTGATCTTTTCTTTTTTTTTTTCTTTACTATTATTTTATTTCCTGGAAATAGATTGATTGCTCAATATTACTGGATGTCAAGATATTTTGACTGTATTTGATAAAAAAATGTTATAAAAATGTTATAAAAAGTAAAAAAAAAAAAGTTATACTCACCAACTTGGGCTGGGGAGCTTAGTTAGAGGGCTACGAGCCAGGGACCCTTTCCCAAGAAAAAAATCATTAGACTAACTTCTGAGAGATGAGGGAAGTTCTGAATACTCTAAACGCCTTCAGGAATCAGGAGGTCAACAAAATAATCTTAGGGCAAGCAGGAAAGAAAGCAAAATTGCTTACCTTGTAATAGGTGTTATCCCAGGACAGCAGGATGTAGTCCTCACATATGGGTGACGTCATCCACGGAGCCCTTAAGCGGGAAAAACTTCTGGCAAGTTTCTAGAAGTTTTAAACTGGCTGCCTGAGGCTACTGAGCATGCCCGGCATGCCATGATATTTCCTGCCACAAGGGTCTCACTCCAGTCTTGTATGTAGCAATAAGCGTAAGCAAAATTATAAGAAGAAAGTCTGAGGCCCAACTCCGCGGGGTGGCGGGTGGGTTCCGTGAGGACTACATCCTGCTGTCCTGGGATAACACCTATTACAAGGTAAGCAATTTTGCTTTATCCCAGGACAAGCAGGATGCTAGTCCTCACATATGGGTGATTAGCAAGCTAGAGGCTGAGTCATTGTCCATGGAGGTAGCAGTGATGCTTTGTTGAAGAAAATGAGTCAGCCGAAGATCACAGCAGAGTGGATGTAGAAGGAGTTGGGATTAAGCTGGAAACAAGTTCTTTAAGACAGATTGTCCATAGGCTGAATCTTGTCGTCCTTCCTTGTCCAAACAATAATGAGCTGCAAAAGTGTGAAGAGAACTCCATGTTGCTGCTTTACAAATGTCAATGATTGGCACTGAACGAAAGTGTGCTACTGAGGTTGACATTGCTCTTACTGAGTGTGCCTTTACTCGCCCTTGGAGAGGAAGGCCTGCTTTTCCATAGCAAAATTGTATGCAGTCTGCTAACCAATTGGATAAAGTATGTTTACCCACTGCTTTACCTGGCTTATTTGGGTCATAAGAGACAAAAAGCTGATTGGATGTTCTGAGGGACGTAGTGCGATTCAAGTAATAGGACAACGCACGTTTGCAGTCCAAAGTGTGCAAAGCTCTTTCCCCCTGGTGAGAGTGAGGCCTTGGAAAGAATGTGGGTAAGACTATTGTTTGATTTAAATGGAATTCCGTAACTACCTTAGGAAGGAATTTTGGATGTGTTCGGAGAACCACTCTGTCATGGAGGAACTTTGTATAAGGTTCATATGTGACAAGTGCTTGTAACTCACTAACCCTTTTAGCTGATGTGATGGCTATGAGGAAAATAGTCTTCCATGTGAGAAATTTAAGATCACAGGAATCAATGGGTTCGAAAGGAGAACGCATTAATCCTGTTAAAACCAGATTCAGGTCCCATTGTGTAGCTGGAGGCCGAATTGGTGGATTAAGATGTGTTAGACCTCTCATGAATCTACTGACGAGAGGTTGTGTGGATATAGGTGCATCTCCTATCTTGTTATGGTAAGCGGAGATTGCACTCAAATGTACTCTGATTGACGATGTCTGAAGACCAGAGTTTGAAAGATGGTACAAATAATCTAGAAGAGTAGATGTGGGGCAAGTAAAAGGATCCGTATGATTTTGCTTGCACCAGAACGTGAACCGTTTCCATTTGAAAGAGTAATTTTTTCTTGTGGAAGGTTTGCGGGAAGCTATAAGCACTTGGGAAACATTTGTTGAAAGATTAAGTGGTTGTAAGATTAAGCTTTCAACATCCATGCTGTCAGGGATAGGAACTGAAGGTTGGGATGGCGCAACCGACCCTGATCCTGAGTAATGAGATTGGGAGCTACTCCCAGACGTATTGGATCCCTGACTGAAAGGTCTAGCAGTGTGGGAAACCATACCTGTCGAGGCCAATATGGGGCTATGAGTATCATGGACCCCTTGTCCTGTTGTAGCTTCACCAGTGTCTTGGTGATAAGCGGTATTGGAGGATATGCATATAGTAGGCCTGAGTTCCAAGGGCGAGCAAAGGCGTCCTTGGCTGGTTGGTGCTTCTGTTTGTGCAGAGAACAGAAGTTGGTCACCTTGTGGTTCAGGTGCGACGCAAAGAGGTCTGTTGTTGGCTGTCCCCAACGTTGGAATATTTTGGTCGCTATCGAGGGATTCAGAGACCACTCGTGTGGTTGGAACTGACGACTGAGTCGGTCTGCTAGCACATTTTGAATTCCTGCTAGATAAGTGGCCTGTAGCAATATTGAGTGATTCAAGGCCCAGTCCCAAATTTGCGCAGCTTCTTGACAAAGGAGATACGAGCCCGTACCTCCCTGTTTGTTGATGTACCACATGGCAACCGTATTGTCTGTTTGGATTAACACAGTCTTGTGTGAAAGACAGTCCTCGAACGCATGGAGCGCATAACGTATAGCTCGAAGTTCCAGAAAATTGATTTGATATGTGGCTTCGAGTTGTGTCCAAGTTCCTTGAGTTTGAAGAGAGTTTACATGAGCTCCCCATCCCAAGGTGGATGCATCTGTAGTTAATGTTATCTGAGGGATCGGCTTTTGGAAAGGCAGGCCCTTGCGTAAATTGTCCTTGATTGTCCACCAGTGTAGCGATGAGCGAAGTTGGTGGGTTACTTGGATGGGAGAATGAAGTGGTTGAATGGCTTGGATCCATTGCGACCGAAGAGTCCATTGGGTAAGTCGCATGGCAAGTCGTGCCATCGGAGTGACATGAACCGTTGATGCCATGTGGCCTAGTAAGATTAGAAACTGATGAGCTGTCACTTGCGGTTGTGTGGACATGGAGTACGCCAACTGGGACAGTGTTTGTGCATGGTCTTCTGGAAGAAAAGCTTGTGCAAGGTTTGTGTCTAATTCTGCTCCTATGTATTGGAGTAGATGAGATGGTTGCAGGTGGGATTTTTGATAATTGATGAGAAATCCCAGTTTGTGCAGTACCTGTATTGTGTAATGTAGAGAAGTAAGCGCCCCTTGTAGCGATTGACTTTTTATTAGCCAATCGTCTAGATAAGGGAAGACATGAACACCTTGTTTGTGCAAATGTCCTGCTATTACTGCTAGGCATTTTGTGAATACTCTGGGAGCTGAGGCTAGGCCGAATGGTAGGACTCTGTATTGAAAATGCTGGTGTCCCACCTTGAATCTTAGGTACTTGCGATGAGGTGGGAAAATAGGTATGTGAGTATAAGCGTCTTGGAGATCCAGAGAACAAAGCCAATCCCCCTTTTGTATGAGAGGAAGAATGGTGCCTAAGGATACCATTCTGAATTTTTCTTTTCTTAGAAATTTGTTGAGATTTCTGAGATCTAGAATGGGACGAAGTCCTCCGGTTTTCTTTGGAATGAGGAAATACCGGGAATAGAATCCTCTTCCCTTCTGTGAGTGTGGTACGTGTTCCACAGCTCTTGCTTTCAGAAGAGTAGATAATTCCATTTGTAATTGAGGGATGTGTTCGAGATAGGAGTTTTGTGGTGGAAACTCCTGCAGGGGAGCTGTGAAGTCTAGGTGGTAACCCTGATGAACTATGGATAAGACCCATTGATCTGTGGTGATATTTTCCCAATCGTTGTAAAAGTGGGAAATCCTTCCCCCTACTGGTAAATCTGGAAAGGGGTTTGGTTGGCTCTGTTCTCCGGGACTGCTTTCAAAAGCCAGAGGTGGAAGCAGTTTGGGGCGGAGGCTGTGGCCTTGCAGCTCTCTGCTGTCTCTGCTGAGGGCGCTGTGGAGGCCTTGTAGAGCGTGGTCTTGAGGTCTGGGGGTAATACCTTCTCGGCCTAAAGAAAGGCCGTCTGGTGTCTCGCCGTGGCGGCCTGCGGGCAGGGTGAGTAGGAGTATCATGGGACAACGTAGAGAGCTGCTTTAATGTTTCAGAGTGCTCTCTAAGCTGCGTTACGGCGTCTTGTACTTTTGTTCCGAACAAGTTGTCGCCCAGGCAAGGCAAGTCCACTAGTTTATCCTGGACTTCTGGACGTAGGTCCGACGCCTTCAACCAGGCCCATCTTCGAGCACTGATGCCTGAAGCTGCCGTTCTGGAAGAAGTCTCAAACGCATCATACGCCGCTCGCACCTCATGCTTGCCCGCATCCAGACCTTTCTGCACAATCTGTTGTGCTGCCTCCTGCTGCTGTTGAGGTAGAGAGGGTAGAAATTCCTCAATCTGCTTCCACAGGTTTCTTTGATGCTGCGTCATATACAGCTGGTACGCAGCAATTTTTGAATTTAGCATCGCTCCCTGGTAAATCTTACGCCCCATAAGGTCTAGGAATCTGTTATCTTTCCCAGGAGGGATAGAAGCGTGAGTTCTGGACCTTCTTGATTTCTTTTGCGCAGATTCCACAACTAATGAACTGTGTGGTAGTTGTGGCTTCTCAAAGCCTGGGGCTGCTTGGACTAAATACGTAGAGTCAATTCTACGATTAACTCCCGGTGTTGTACATGGGTGCTCCCAAATCCGTTGTTGAAGTTGGAGTAGTACCTCATGTACTGGAATAGCTAGGTTATGTTTTGGGGGATCTACAAATTGTAGAATCTCCAGTGTTTGCTGTCTGTCATCCTTCTCTGCCTGAAGTTGAAAAGGGATGGATTCCGACATTTCTTGAACGAAAGAAGCAAAAGACAAATCCTCAGGAGGGGATTGCTTCTTGGTCTGTGGCGGAGTACCTTCTGATAAAAACTCCTCTGAAGAATACTCCGATTGTGTATCAGACCATGTATCCGCTGGTTGAGGATATGAAGGATGGCTTGGCCTTTTAGATGGAGAAACTCCAGAGGGTCCTGGTAAAGGATCCTGGATGTCCGGTACCCCATCACTGGTATCACTTTCCTCCGCAGGGTGTGAAGGCAAGGAAGATAAAAGATCATGATATCTTTTGGTAAGGATAGCATGTAGTCTTTTCTAAGAGGGAATCTCTGGAATCTGCTGTGGATGCTTAGATTTTCCTGCTGCCTTTTTTCCCCGGCCTGAAGCTCCGGAAGGAGCTAAGGTATAATGTGGAGCTGGTTGTGCAGCCGTAGAAAGTGATGTAGTGAGAAAGGAGAACATGGAAATGGGAATCAATGAGGAGATTGGTCTGGAAGCAATTGTGGACATCGAAGATTGTAAATTAGTCGATTCCATCGAAGGCTGTGCGATTTGCATCGACGATGAGGCTGCTGACATCGATCGAGCAGCAGGCATCGTTGAAGAGCAGCTGGGCACGTCCATCGGCATTGATTGAGCTGTTAGCGCAGAAGCTGCAGCAGTCATCGGCACCGAGATTGGCATCGGTATGGACGATGACGTTGGCATCGGTACTGGCATCGATATGGACGATGGCACCGGCATCGATATCGAGGAAGGCATCGACTCGGTAGTCGGCATCGATGGAGTCATCGGCATCGGCCCGATGGCCGGCATCGACTGAGGAGTCGGCATCGACCCGTAGGTCGGCATCGGTCCTACCAGGGCCGGTGTTGGAGATGTCGCCGGGATGGCTTCTTTCATGGCATCGGCGACAAGCTTCTTAATCAAAGCTGTTAAGTCCGTCACGGACGTCGACGGTGTCGATTCCTCTGAAGGGATTACCGAGGTCGATGACAACTTCCGCTGTTTAGACACCGGTTCTTCCGGCGGTGGCAAAGGAGGAATCGCATGATGTCTCCGGTGTTTATGTTTGGTACGAATCTCAGAAACGGATTTGGACGATGCCACAGACGGTGTTGGCGAGGAAGCATCTCCCGAACCTTGTTGGACTCTTTTCTTTAGAAGTATCTTCTTCGATACGCCTATCGGGGAAGATCTAGTCGAGGTCGATGGCGATGTCGGTGCTCTGATTTGAAAAATCTGAGCCATTTTTTCATGGCGAAGTTTTCTACCTTTCGCCGTCATTTCTTGACACTGGGCACAAGAGGCGATGTCGTGGTCTCCTCCCAAACAGTGGACGCACTCGACGTGCGGGTCGGTGATGGACATAGTCCGGTTGCAGGCCGGACATTTTTTGAATCCGGAAGTTTTCTCCGTCGACATCCGTCGATGATTTCGGATTCCTTCTTCGTGAAGAAAGTAGGATGTTTGTCACCAGCCGGTGACAAACCGAGTAAGACCCGTAAAGGGAAGAAGTATGAAAATTTTTTTAGATTGTTGTGAGGTAACTCACAGGCTCCTGGAAACCGCGATGCAGCTAGCAGCGCGGAAAAAAGAAGACTGGAGTGAGACCCCTGTGGCAGGAAATATCATGGCATGCCGGGCATGCTCAGTAGCCTCAGGCAGCCAGTTTAAAACTTCTAGAAACTTGCCAGAAGTTTTTCCCGCTTAAGGGCTCCGTGGATGACGTCACCCATATGTGAGGACTAGCATCCTGCTTGTCCTGGGATAATGGGATTTCACTTCCTGCAACTGGAAGATATCAAGGTGTGGAATTGGGCATACTCTCATGGGGTAATCATTAGGAGATCTAAGATAGTCTGGCAGTTAGACTCAGTTGCCTAGAATACTGTTTGTGGTCTTGGTTCAGATTATAGCAAAAAGAATCTTCCTTGAGTGGGGAATGCTCAGGATGGATCTGCTTCTGACAGTCTAAAAAGGAAGACATCAGTCTCTTCCAGAAAAATATGAGAAGGCAAGTTAGCAACATATATTTTCTCCCTTCATTGGTGGATAGATCTCCTGTATGCATATCCTCTGATACCCCTTTGCAGTCAAAACTTTGGTAAAACTCAGAAGAACATTGATCCTCACAACTCTATTTTGGTAAACAATCATTGTTTCCTCTTCTCTTGGAGATATCCATGCAGAGGCCTATCATGCTGGGATGTTCTCCAACTCTGATTACTGTTGTTCCTCTACTGTGACATCCAATCTTTGGCCTTCAAGGGCTGGATGTTGAGGGGAACGTAATAAAGTCCTTGGGTTTTTTGAAAAGATTTCTCAAGTCTTTCTGTCTTCTAGGAATGAGCTTTCTAGGAGGAAGTTGCACATTTTAAATTTGAAGGTTTCCTTTCTAGTGTGAGGCTACATCTCTAGATTTTCTCCCTTTACCTAATCAAAATTTGCTTGAATACATTTGTACATCTTTCAGAGAATGGTCTTAAAACCAACTCAGTTAGGGTTCACCATAGTGTAAGTGGTGCAAATCGCCATCTTGTAGAAAAGAATCAAATTCCTGTACAGTTTTTTTGTTTCATGTTTATGTGAGGTTTGCTTCAACTGACTCCTCCCCTGGAATGTCATGAGAGAGCTCCATGCCTCTAATACAGCTGATGAAAGCCCTCTTTGAACCTTTGAGTTCAAGTACCTGACCTGGAAGGTTGCATTTTTTGAGTCAATCACTTCAGAACAGAGTCAGTGTACTTTGGGCCTTACTAACTTATCCATCCTTCCATTAAGTTCCACCAGAACACGGTAAAGCTTTGCACCTGTCCCAGTTTCCTGCCTAAGATAGTCCTGAATTTCTACCATAATTAGTCAATAGCCCTTCCATTTGTCCATGTAGCTTTTTCCTTAGCTACATGCTCATAAGCGAGAAGCTACACTTCACCCTTTGAATTAAATACACTTTCAGACAAAGTCACACTGCAAACTGGGGTCCCACAGGGATCAGCCCTATCTGCAACACTCTTTAACATTTACCTCCTCCCAGTAGGTCATTTACTAGCAGGACTGGGAATCATATACTACATTTACGCAGATGATATACAATTACTGTTACCCATTCCAAACACCATCGAAGAAACAATGAAACTAGCCAATATGTATCTAGAAATAATCAAACAGCTCCTAAACCAGATGGAACTGGTAATAAACATTGACAAAACTGAATTCTTACACCTTGAACGTAACACACACACCACACACAACCAACAGTCACAATCAAAAATATTCAAACCACTGAGTTAGCAATAAAAGTTAGGAATCTAGGAGTAATAATTGACCCTGAGCTAAACATGAAACACATCTCACAGAAAATAAAAGAAGGTTACGCAAATCTAATGATCCTGAGAAAACTAAAACCTCTACTAACGATTAACAATTTTCGCACAGTTCTACAAGCAATGATATTCGCAAGCACAGATTATTGTAACTCTCTGCTTTTAGGATTACATCAATCTACAATTCGGCCTCTGCAAATATTGCAAAATTCCGCTGCCAGAATTTTGACTGGCAAAAAAAAGAGTGACCACATTACAGGAACACTTGCTGAACTCCACTGGCTTCCAATTAACAAAGAATACAATATAAGGCACTTTGTATAATCCATAAACTAATCCACGATGAAAAAGCCGACTGGCTTAACACAGCAGTGCGCGTTCATGTACCACAAAGAAACCTGAGATCTGCAAATAAAGCTCTACTAACCATCCCCTCTGTCAAATCAGCACATCTCACGCAAGTAAGGGAAAGAGCACTGTCACTGGCTGGTCCTGTACTATGGAACACCATGCCACTCGGAATAAGACTACAGAGAAATTTGAAATTATTCAAAATTAATCTGAAAACCTGGCTTTTTAAACAAACATTTTATAAAGATAAAGAGAAGGAGAAAAATAGTTGATAGATAAGGATGCACCAGGCTAGAAGTTGTTATTAGTAACCTACAAAAGCATATTAATGTTAAAATCAAACCGCCTAATTTGTTCCTAACAATCAGGATTTACACACTTAGTTTATTATTTTAATTGTTACCATACTATGATGGCACATGATTAATTTGTAATCTATACCACCCATATTTCTCTTTATCGTGCCCTTCTGTAAACTGTTGTGATAGCTATTTAACTTAACGACGGTATAGAAAAGTTTTTAACTAAAATAAATAATAAATAAATAAATAAAAGGGTGCTCTTGCCTTCTTTCTGGGTGAACTAAATCCCTTACGAAATCCATTCAGCTTTTTATTTTATTTGACCCCATAAGGAAAAGCCTCACAGTAACAAATAGCAATATTTCTAATTGGCTAACAGATTGCCTTCAATAGTTATGTTGGCAACTCTAATCTTAGAAGGACATATGAAGGCCTGTGCTGTCACTCAAACATCAACCTCATTAGAAAAAAGGAGCAGGGCTATCATATGGATTTCATATATGGCTGAAAAATGAGATAGCGGTCTAATTTTAACTTTCTACATTCCTTATTTTAATCATTTAATTTGTTTTTATTTCTTTTTAACTATTTTACAATAACTATTTTCTTTTATTCCTTTAATTATTGATAGTTTAGATTTTAATTGCTTATTATGTATGCATTTATCTTATGTATTTCCTTTAAAAATTTGTAAACCATTGTGATGGCTAGTCTGAACGACGGTATAGAAAATCTGATAAAATAAAAAAACCAATCCACACATTTATAGTCACTAATCTGACAGAAAATGGATTTCTATCTGGATGTTAAATTTAGATTATTTATCTTCCAAGGCTGTTTGCAGAATGATGCCCACCCCTCACCCGAGGGCCCATTTTCATGATTTTAGATTGTCTTCCTAGTTTGTGTTGTTTGTTTGGAATCTCTCTCTTTCTCTCTCTATATATAGCTATAAGTCAAAATTGGAGTTTTATCCTCAAAAACATTTTAGGATCACCCATTGTTGGTGACCTAGTAGGTGACGGCAGAAAAAATGCAGTTGGTTCATCCAGATATTTCCGATTATTCTAGTGTCTTCTCCAATTTTATTTGAAGATAACTACATAAATGGGACTCCCTGAGAGTAATGTTGATACTGTATGCCATAACATTGATTAATTCTACCACAACTCCTCTACTGAATTGCTTGTGTGGTATCTTATATACAGATATACACACACACACATATATATATAAAGAGATCGATATTAATATATATATATATATATATATATCTACAGATTTGTAAATATGTGCCTGGTATCAAGTGGTTATACAATGCTCTAGCACTTGTAGATCATGCTTTTGGTTTGCTGTGTTGCACTGGTTGGATTATATATCTACCTTATAAATGGCCTGTGACCGACGGCCCGCAAATGCGCAGTAGAGCACAGCTCTACTGCGCATGTGCGGGCAAGGACGTCGGTCAGAAAAAAAAAATGGCGGTGGGGCCGCAGGAGCGGGAGGAGAAGCAGCGGCGCCGCGCACGCGCGGTGCCGCTACTTCTCCTCCCCAGATCTGCCGGCAGATCTCGGGGGGGGGGTCACTGCCGCGCGCGGCGCCGCTGCTTCTCCTCCCGCTCCTGCCGGCAGATCTCGGGGGGGGGTCACTGCCGCGCGCGGGAGTGACACCCCCCCCCCCCCGAGATCTGCCGGCAGGAGCGGGAGGAGTTAATGGAGCCGGGTGAGGGTTGTGGGAAGTTGCGCTTACAGCGCCGGGAAGAAATGGAGGCGGGTGAAGGGAGGGACTGAGTGGGAGGGAGAGAGAGGGGGACTGAGTGGGAGGGAGGGAGGGAGAGGGGGACTGAGTGAGTGGGAGGGAGGGAGAGGGGGACTGAGTGAGTGGGAGGGAGGGAGAGGGGGGACTGAGTGGGAGGGAGGGGAGGGAGGGAGGGAGAGGGGGGAGGGAGGGAGGGACTGAGTGAGAGGAGAGGAGTGGGTGGGGGAGGGGGGTGGTGAAGAGTGAGGAGAGAGAATGAGGGGGAGGTGAGAGACAGAGGGATGTAGCCCGTTTTAACGGGCTTAACGGCTTGTATATATATATATATGCATAGTGTACAAGTGCTAAAGCATTACATAACCATTTGATACCTGGAACATTTTTACAAATCTTTTTCATTGCAGCTTCAGTTTGTTACTCAAGGAGAATTACATTCAGAAAATATTTAAATGATTCGTGGACAGGGACATCTTTCTGGGACCACAATGGATGCTGGAATTTAAACATATTTTTTAAATTTTCTGTCACTTGTGTGTGTGTTGGAAATTGTTTTTTGTTAAGTTCCTGCTAATTAAAAGGTTTAAAGACATATGCTTAGTGACAAGACTAATTCAAGAACAGGGCTTTAACTGTTATTTATATGACAATGACATCCAGGTACTGGCAGCTTTTAATTCCAATGCATCATCAGAAATGACAAGATTTAACTCTTGTTTGGATATGGCTGACTGAACACAAACTAAAGGTTAATCCGCAAAAATCTGTGATTAATTCATTTAGTGGATGCAAATCCAATATTAAATCAATCTCTGGAATGAAAGATACTGTTATCCCTTTGGATGAGTTGATTAAATTGTTGAGAATTAATTTAGACAACTGTCTTTCTAAGGAAATTTCGGTGTTGACTTAAGTGGGTTTTTTTTTTCCCCAACCGATTTGATGACTTGCACCATTTTTAGCAAATCAGATTAGGAAATGTTATGTTATGCCCTAGTTCTGTCTTGAGTGGACTACTGTAATTCACTGTACCTTGGCATTACTGAAGCAAACATGAAGCGGATTCAGTTACTTCAGAACATGGTGGCAATAATCATCTTAGTTTCGAAATTTGACCATGTTTTACCTCTGTAAGAAAAATGTCATTTGCTACCTATTTAATCTAGGATTGTTTTTAAGTTGCTCTCCCTCACCTATAGGGTGTTTGACAAAGAGAAGCCAGAAAATCTTTTGTTACCTTATAAACCCATGCAGATGTTGAGATCTCAAATGGAACTTTTAAAATTCTTTCTCCATGTAAGATTACTCTTGAAGGTACCAGGCAAACCACCTTTCAGTATCAAATATCTTTAGCTTGAAATTCCCTTCCTCTGGATTTACGAAGCGAAAGAATCATGATATTTAGGAAGTCTGTCAAAACCTGGCTCTTTAGCAAGATTTTGACTAATTTTTGCTGTAATTATGCTACTTTTGCTATTTTAGGAAGTTGATTTAATTGATTTAATTTTAGTATTTTTATCCATTTTTTAATTAATGTTTTATGTTTTTACTGTATACCGGGTTGCTAATGTGAAAATCGGTATAGAAAATAAAACTGCCATTGCCATTAAATGATTATACTATATTCTGGTGCTTGTAGACCATGTTTTAGATTTGCTGATATATCTATATGACTGCTGTGTGCACGTATGTATATCATATATACATATATAAATCTTCATTGCATTACTATGGGAAATGATATATATATATATGTTACACGCGTGTGTGTGTATATATATGTCAAGGTGTGAGGGATGGGGATTGCATGAGAGTGTTGCATGGATGTATGTGTGTGTGGGAGGAGGGGTATGTCTCCTAAAGTAATGCAATGAGGAATTTGTTTGGGAATATTTTCCAAAAATACTGATTCAATAAGATCAATATTCGGAGATCTAGCAAGTGAATAAGTTACGGATGTGAAAAAACAAAGCAAGACCGGAGCCTCGGAAAGAAGATTTATTAATTGATTATACACAGCCCGACTCTGGCCAAAGTTTTGCCTTTTATGGCTGCATCAGGGGCTCTTGATTAAAGTAAAATACAGAGTATATGTCCGGGCACCATATATGATTAAGGATGTATTCACTTGTTTAATCACTTGTTGTATGATTTGGTGGCTACTCCTTCAAAGCTCAATTGTAAGGAACAGCAATATTTCTCCGATCAAAAATATCAAAATGGTAACTTCGTTTTTTCACATCCATGGCTTTTCTAGACCACTTACCGTACTGTTTTGTGGGTTCTTCCCTAAGTGAATAAGTTATCCAGCTAAAGTTAAACTTTATCCAGATACTCAGCAGGACCTGTTCACTGTTGAAAGTACCCAGATACGCACATAACTTTAGCAAAGGTATATTTCCAACCCAATGTGCATGCTCAAATTTTGCTGGGGTGTACTTAGCAGCTACAGTTTAGCTCTACCCCGGGTTGCCTCCCGTGCCACCTCTTTTTATTCAGATAAATTTGTGTGCACAATGAGTTATGTGGCACAAAAGTTAATCACTCAGTGCGGGGGAAGTTGAGGGTAGAATATTCAAATATTAGCTTGTGTCTGGCTATCTCCCAAAAGTCAGCCAGACAAAATCTTTGAATATCGGCCTCTATTTTTCTAGTTTTTGAACTTGTCCATTATATTTCCATTTCCTTCCAGCAAGAAAAGTATGGAGACTTTCCAGCCCTTTACTGCAGAGTTGTTTTGGTCATGAATTGATGGACAAACATTGACTACTTTTACATAATACTTTTGATCATTCCATATGTTGCAAAGAATAAAAATAAATCCGCCAATAAACAGAAAAAAAATCTAACTTCTGAATTTGTTATATCTAATGCTATTTGGACTGTCTTGATAATGCAAAAGATTGGTTAGGTTTGGTTGCCACAATGGTCAACAATCTGAATTTCATTTTTTTCTTTTATGTTAGAAATACATCAGAATGACATGTCACTGCTTCTCTACTTCATTATTGTAGGAAATATAAACATTTATTAAATAAAATAAATAAATGATCATAGTACGATCATGGGATTCCTACATAAGACACGGAAAGACAAGCTGCATTAGCTCCTTCCTTCAGTACCTGGTAACCATCCCAAGTATATCACTCTGCATTTGTTCAGAAGACTTTACTATTTCTTACCTTTGTTAATCAATAGTTAATCATTTTACGAAGGGCATCAAAGCACTTCCATTTGTCTGGGATATAGAAAGGCTCAAAGATGTGAGGGAAAGGTGTGTCATATCCACACACCCTAGCAATAGGAGCTTCGAGGTTCAAAAAGCATTCCTCCTGTAAATGAAAAAAAACAGAAGACAAGTAGAGTCTCACTATTTTAATTATTGCTACTATAGATTAAAAAATCGTACGTCAAGCTTCTTAGATTATTAACGGTCACTATTCTAAGTCATTTAGGCCTGGATTCTCCATTCTCGCACAGAATGGTGAATCCAACAGTAACAGGTGGGGGGGGGGGGGGAGGGCGGGCTGGCCGGCCTGCGAAAGCCGGCAGCCATCACACCACCGCGGTGTGATGGCTGCCGGCTTTTGCACCCAATAGTGCCACTGTGAAAGGTGGTGCTATTGGGTGCGCTACTGGTGATGATAACGGTGCTTACCTTATCGCCGCCAGCGAAGATACCGCCGAGTCCGCCTCCTCGCCTAGCTATCGCACGCGAAAAGGGAGCTATCGCGTGTGAAAAGTCCCTTTTCGCGTGCGATAGGCTTAGAAAATGAACCCCTTAGCCAGATAACTCACACGTTATCCAACTAAATAGCAATTTTGGAATATTAGGACACTAATCTGGCTAAAATCTAGCCACTCCAGTGTGGGCCTTTGTTATACAGCTAATTTAGCCCATTTTTAAATTCCATCTGGCTAACCCCTATATTCATCAAAATGCAATAACGCCCGTGGTAAGAAAAAGGAGCGTGTTTAGGGTAATTTTAGAATTATCGCAC
This sequence comes from Rhinatrema bivittatum, assembly GCF_901001135.1. Classification (NCBI taxonomy): domain Eukaryota; kingdom Metazoa; phylum Chordata; class Amphibia; order Gymnophiona; family Rhinatrematidae; genus Rhinatrema; species Rhinatrema bivittatum. The sequence goes on from NC_042617.1 coordinate 374,300,951, forward strand.
AGCGCACTATTGCAGCACTTCGCATGGGTAGTATCGTTATGTTCTTATATATTTGATCCAGTTAATATACGGGCAGCACAGTTTGACATGCCTGGAGGGATTTGCAGAGAATTACAATAATCAAATCCTGGAAAAAATAAGGGCTTGTATAATAGTACAAAAATCACCAGGGTCTAATAAAGGCTTTAGCTGGCAAAGTGGCCACAGCTTGGCAAAGGCAAAGCGCAACAGATTTGATGTGGGGGTACAGGGAAAAGATTGCATCTAATACAACACCTAGATTTCACACCTGTTGCACTAGGAGCATCACGTGGTGGAAAGCAATTTATAATAATCATTTGTTTTGTTAATATTAAGAGCAAGCTTACTGTGATGTAACCAACATTTAACTGCAGACAGATTCAAAAGTGGCAGACAAATAACATAGCTGGCAAAAAAAACCCCCAAACCCCAAAAACAAACAAACCCAAAACTTGTATATCGTCTACCTAGATTTTCTACTTTATGCCTAAACCCACAAGTAACTTACAAAAAAAAAAAAATCAAATAAATATTGAACAGATAGTGCTGAACCCTGAGAAACACCTGTATTGAATGAATAACAGGAACAAACTCCAGAAGCGACTCTAATTTGCTCCATATGATCAGACAAATAGAATTCAAACCAGGACAATACAGTTCCAGCTACACCAATTTCAGATAAACAGGCTTCATAAAGAGATGGCATAAAATAACAGGAAATGCTTTGTGTTGCAAGTCGTGTATGTAAACCCAGGAAGTCTTTCTTGGCATTCAATATGGCAGCAAGCAAACCTAGGACAGGTTCCATCATTATTTACTTATTGCCTACCAAAACTAAAAAATGTGGTGCTCTTACAAGGTGACAAATGAACAGAACTGGAAATGCCGGTATTTATCCACACAGCAGAAACAGCACAGACAGCAGCAGCAGCACAAGCTTCTTCACATTATCCTAAAATTTTAACCCTATGTGGGAAAAAGATCTCAACAAGGGAAAAGGGAGTTTATCTATAATGCTCGTTCAACAACTGATCACTTTTACAGAACTCTAAACAGACGTTTTGGTGCGGATATTGGATTTTAGTAATATGCCCACCTGTCCAATGCTGAGTGACATGAGACCAGCAGTTTATACTTCATGGATCATCATGCTGCCATGAGATTGGATATACCAACCTTTATCACGAATACCAGGGCAAGTTACAATACAATAAAACACATTAAAATACAACATCAATAACTGCTGCACAGCCGTCTCAAGTACGGCCACCTCCTCTTGCCTACCTATAATTAACTCCCCTCAACCCTACCCCTGTCAATCCATTATTTGAAAAGAAGATCTTTAATGGATGAATATGGCTGCAGCATTGGTCAATTAAATACAACAATTCAATTACTAAACAAGTACTAAAATTCATTCAATTACAAAAACATCTGTTGCTAATATATTCTCAATCCTTGGGGTGACCACACCCTCCCCTGCTGAATTTCAATTCACCAACTGCTCCATAGGTTTCTGCTACAGCAATGTAGTAGTGTTGTGGACACAGAGCCTTTGAAGCCATGCTGTAATTCACAAGTGCTCTATAGTATCATGCTACAGCAATAGCGCCATTGGGGGGACCTAGGGCCATCAAAGTCTTGTCCTTCAGGTTATCCTGCAATTTGAACCTGACTACCAATGAAGTTCTCTGCAATGCAATGAAGTCCTGGCTCCATAAAAGAGCAGATGTCACTCATTAAGCATGCCAACATACCAAGAATACCAGGGCAAGTTACAATACAATAATACACACATTAAAATACAACATCAATAACTGCTGTGCAGTCGTCTCAGGTGCGACCGCCTCCTCTTGCCTACCTATAATTAACTCCCCTCATCCCTACCCCTGTCCTAAATTTCCTGTCGCACTTATAAGAGACAAATCTTTCAGGCCATTATTCAAAAACAAGATCTTTATTGGATGAATATGGCTACAGCATAGGTCAAATGAATACAACAATTTAACTACTAAACAAATACAATCATTGAATTACAAAACATCAATTACTAATATATTCTCAATTCCCAGGGGTAACCACACCCTCCCCTACTGAATTTCCATTCAACAACTGCTCCATAGGCTCCTGCAACAGCAATGTAGTACCGTTGTGGACACAGGGCCTTTGAAGCCATGCTTCTTTTCAGCTCCCATGCTACTGCCGAAGATGTAACTGACCCACCGACCAACGCCACTGCCAACAGCTGATTCTCTATCAGGCTTGGGTGTTGGCCCAGAACCACACTGCCCTATAAAAAATATTGTTTTCAATTATTTTTTATTTACTTTTTTTAACATTCCGAATGCAGGCACTGGAAACTCGGGCCTTCTCGGCTGCTGGCCCACCTGCCGGCAAGAGCAATAGGGAGAACCAGGCTGCCTTTCCAATCATGAGCAGCAACTCCACAGGGCCTGCTAGTGTAATGACATGTGGATGCCGACTGGCAAAACGCATGCTCAAAAAAGCAAAATTACCCCCAACTTGCTCTGGCGCACCCTTGGAACACAAAGGCTAGAGACCTTAATCAACCCACCTGACTCCCAGCTCCACGCAAGTCATGGCCTGCCCCATCCTCCTTTCTCCTGATCTCCAAACGGAAAAAAAGAAGGCCTGATAAGGACCGGATCTGGGGGTCTCTCAGGTAGGCAAAGTGGGGTGGACAACTGGGTCAGCCTCTCTGCTGCTGCCTGCAGCTGGGGTGCCATCCCTCTATGATGGGGAAACCATGTGATGGTCCCCGACAGCTTGCTCCCTCCCATCTGATGAGGCCAGAGTCATCCCCCATCCCAATCTCACTAAATAAGACAGCGGGCCTACACTCTGGCCACGTAAGCCTGCCAGCTGCCACTACTTGCAATCAGACTTCTACTACAACCGCTACATAATGCTCAACAGTGTGCACGTGCCTGACCTTCTCACACTCAAGAGCTCCCCTGATGCAGGCCAACATGCCAGAGAACCTGTTTCACACCCCACAAAATGGTAAAAATTCATCATGTGCTTATCTTTGGATTCCAGAGGCTGTGTACTGCGCCTGGGTGCCTGCTAGCATATATCCCAAGTGCAGCACATTTCCTGATGGCCAGCCATGATGTTTGTAGCAGCAGTAGGAGGCCTCCAACAAATGGTAGTTCAGAAGGCCATCCATTGCCACCCTCGAGGGACACTCCTCCCCCATTGTGGCAACCGCTTAATGCACTGAGGGAGTTGCAGGCCGCAACAGTGGCTTTCCTTTCCAGAAGTGAACCGAGGGCCCGCCCCCTACCACCACGTAGGCAATGACCCATAGCCCTCGAAAGGCCACCATGCATTAGTGCTGGATGGGAGAAATCATTTTAAATCTGTAGGCAGGATGAAGCACTAAGGCAAGGCAGGCAGAATGCACTCACATCCATGGACTGCACCACTGCCGATCGATCAGGAAGGGCTTTAAAACAGGTGGATTGCCTGATCTCTCCTTTCAGTCTCCATTCCCCCCACCCTATCTGGGACAGCTGGACCATGGCAGAACACCTCGGGGATTGCAATGACTGTCTGCAAAGAAGAGGTGGGAGAAGTAAATTGGGAGGGGGGGAGGTGGCAGTCTCTAGCCTGGCTTGCGCTGTTTAACGCCACCCAGAAAGAATAAGAATAAGGGAGAGGAGGCCTGTGTTCCCTGCTCATGTAATTAGCCCAAGCGCTCGCCACAAAAACAACAAAAGAAGAGGCTGGAGAGCCAGCCCACCTTTAACTCTGTTCTCTGGCCCATCCCCAGGTTCTGCCCCCTCCTTTGATCCGGAGGCAGAGCACCTCGCTGGTCGTGGCCTTCCCGCCTTAGCTAGAGTGGGTCGCCTCCTTAATATAAAACAGACAGATCTCGATACTAACAGTACTCATCCTAAGCTAATTGAAGAATGAAGTAAATAACTAGGATTTAACTTTCTTTCTGAATTGCAAAGTTAAGTTTTCCCGGAACTTCTAGTAGAACAGAATTAAAACATTTTGGGGTATAACAGCTAAATGTCGATCGTGAAATCTGAAGTCACATTTTTTAAATTGAAGGAATTCACAACAAGCACTGTTCTCAGTGCTCTTCTGTGCAATCCCATGTTAACCAAGGCATTAGCTGTTACTCCCAATGCAAAAGGGGGTACATAGACTTAACTCATGTTTTATTAATGCTGGAAATCTAACTCCATAAACTAATATTTGCCCCCAGTATTGAGGAACTATCAGGAAAAACTACTTCTGCTGTCCACATTGCCACATAAGCCAGGATAGGAGATGACCATTGGGTGTTGCATCCTAAGTGTGTGAGAACATCAACTGCCAGTGGTTTTCCCTGAAATCTTATGGGGTATGTGGATGAGTTTGGCTGCTGGTTGAGGATACAACTGCAGACATCAACTATGACTGCTGCAACTGCCATGTGAGACAAACATGGATACCAGTTGTAGCTGTAATGTTTGAAAGAGAGCTGACTAGGGAATTATAACTCCCCCCAGGGAATCTGCTGTCCTTCATGGAGTCAGAACACTCATTGTTCAAGCAGCTTTTCCTGTTAGGATGGGGTCTCCGAAATCTCTCACATTGGGGCCTTTGTAATAAGGTGCGCTGAAGCTGTCGCAGGTTTGTGTGTGCCTATACGCGTGTTTTCCCTCGCAAAGCCCTATATGGATAAGTAATAAGGGTTTTTTGCATAGGAAAAAAAGCGCGTACAAGCGGGCTTACAGACCCATGGTTTTTCTGCACGAGTATATACTAAGGGCATGCAAAGGAGGCGATTATCTATTCATGGGCAATGCAGGAAGCTTCACTAGCAGGGAGATCGGGTTAATGTGGGTTTTTTTTAATGCGAGTTTTTAGTGCCTGGGACAGGGCAGGAGATAAGTGAAAGCGCCGGTGTAGAGACCGGTATTTTTATGCTTTTGCGGGTCAGCCAAGCGGCAGCTGAACAGGCAGAGAGAAGGCAGCATCGCCGATCTGCATGTCATGCTCTTGCTGGAAGTCAGAGTTCGATCATAGAAACATAGAAATTACATCAGAAAAAGACCAAATGATCCACCCAGTCTGCCCAGTAAGCTAATGCGTATGCCAGTATCTGTTGCACTGTGCAGGTTACCCTCATGATTATCAGTTTCCCAGACCGTACAAATCAGGGAAACTACCCACCTTCACATCAACTTCTGGACCACTAATTTATTCATACGCGGGCAGATTTTAAAAGCCCTGCTCGCGTAAATCCGGGCGGATTTACGCGAGCAAGGCCGCCGGCGTGCAGAGAGCCCCGGGACGCGTGTAAGTCCTGGGGTTTTTTGAAGGGGGCGTGTCGGGGGTGGGGCCGAATGAGTGAGGAAGAGCTGTAAACTATTAGAGTACATTCAGATGGGGTAAGAGAAGCTTGCAGTCAGAATGCTACTGGCAATATTTTTATAATAGTGTTCTGGGCATGGGTTTCAATTCACAACCCTCTGGTTAAAATCCTTCAGTGCTCACCACTCTCATACAGAACTGGCAAGGAAGCACACTCCCTGGAACTAACTGCATCTCATTTAGAAAAATGACAGAATACTCTAAGGGGGTAATTTTCAAAAGGAGTTACATGCGTAAATGTAGCTACTATTGTAGCAATTTTCAAAAGCCATTTACTCAAGTAAAGTGCACTTATGTGAGTAAATCCTATAGACAAGTCAATGGCATATATTGTAGCAATTTTCAAAAACCCACTTACTCAAGTAAAGTGAATTTACTCCAGTAAACCTGGTTTTTACTCGAGTAAATGCTTTTTAAAATCAGGCCCGTATGGTATTAAAGCACCTGGTGAAGACTGGGCGAGAGACATATCTCACTGGATAGCATCTAAAAATACTTTCTATTATTTTGTCAGCAATAAGATGGATGAGAAAAAGAATTGTCTAATGTTTACTGCATTAATTTGGTATTTTCCCTGATCAGCAATCTGCTGACCTGGAGAAATGTCTTTATGAGTTATGGTTAATTGCTCTTGGCCAGAACAGAAGATCTTGATATAGGTACGTAATGAGTTTAGATTTTTTTTTCTCTATTTCGGGAGAAGAGTATTATTTCATCGAGTATCAATGTGATACTTTCGTTTATTTACCCCTGGAAAGAGAGTTGCTGTTAAAAGTATTAAAGTAATTTGGTTTTTATCACAGCAAAAGAGCAGTGAGTGTTCTGTTGCCACTGACTAGTGAGAGATTTGTAAACAGCACATGGCCAGGTGTGCATAATCGCTCATTCATATCATTTTTTGTTTTTATATTACCATGTATCCCACTAGAAGGGATGCAACCAGGAACTATTTCTATAGTTTTGATGTCCCCCCTGCTGAACAGGCTTACACAGCAAAAGAAAGATATCAAGGTGTACATGTCAGCTCAGCTTTTAAGGGAAAAGTCACATTGTCGCTCTGAGCAGTAAATCTTTTTGCAGAATTTGTGATGGCATTCTGTATTTATATACCACGCAAGTAAAACGCTACTGGAGTATAATACAATATCTGCCAACTAGAATGGTTTTAAAGGTTTTTCCTTGGAATGCTAACCATTTGGAAAGCTACCCGATATCATGTTATTTATTTCACAGATTAACATTTTTCTGTTTTCAAGGATGGAGCTAATCCCATGTATATTAATGTCTGTATGAGGTACAGAGCCTGTCTTGGTCAATGCACAGCCAATTCAGAGATGGGTTTTATTTGTTCTCTTTCTAGAAATTAATGTAGTGCTGCTATGACTATATTCTGTATTGATTTAATGTCATTTATATTATAATGCATATAGATTTGTGACTGGGTCCCAACTTTATTTAACAGAAGGCAGAATGTAGGGTCCTTCTGGGATCCCGACAAAGGAACAAGGCCTTCTAGTTAGATCAGGCAGACTACAGTAGAAATATACCATATTTACCCCCACTGCAATGGTTTATTCTTTCTTGCATACAAGCAAGTGACTGCTACTGTCTGTGTGGATTTTTCAGTTTGGAATTGAAGGAGTAGGAGGTTTTTCTTTTGGTTCCCTTAAGTTATTAGTAAAGACCCAAAGCCTTGGCTGAGGAATCTTAGTAAAGAGATTTATTTGAACTCACATTCAATGGTTGATAATTTCTCTCTTTTGGAGTTCTCTACTTTTGGATAATTTTTGTTAGACCTTTTTACCCCCCCTTCACACCTGAGAGAGAGAAGTGAAGATTTGATTTTTCCCACGTCATCACATGTCCCTGAGTCTGGAGGAGGGGGGGAGGGGGAAGGGGTCCCAAACAACCAACAGTGATTTACAGACTGCCTAGAAAAAAGTGTCTGTTCAAATAGGTTCCTCGCCGCGAGTTAGATTTCCTGGAACTAAACAAAATGAGAGTTTCAGGAAATGATGACAGTTTCTCTTCCTGAAAAGCTTATTTTTACCAATAACTCCCTTAAACAGGAACATTATTATTATTGAAAAGTTCTACCATGCCAACACCTTTATTCCAGTCTAAGAGGGTTTATAGGTAAGAAAACTTCAGGAGAAATAGATCTCTCCACTATTTCTGAAATCCAGCTTTTGTTTGGTTTCAGAAATTACAAACAATAACATAAGATGGTTTATTGTTCCACTATGAATATTACAAGGAAAAAAAGAGGGTGGATCCCCAAACAGATTATGCAGAAACAATCTTAGATTCAGCCATTCATAGCTCTGTTTAAAAAAAAAAAAGGTGTCTGCAAAATAAGGAATCCATATTCTTTCCACCATAAATTTTTTAAACCTTTTTTTTAAGTGTTCCATTTAAATTAAAATAAAACAAAGTATCCAAGGTTGTTGTATGTTTGTAAAGCCCCACTATAATGAAATTCTAGGAGTTTTATTTATTTATTTATGTATTTATTTATTTATTTATTTATTTAAACATTAGTGCCTGAAATAAAATGGCTCAATTTCACATTACCTTATTCCACCCAACCTACATTGCTTATAATGGGCTCTGCAAGTCAATCAGAAAGAGGCTTGGGGGTCTCTTACAAGCATATGGACAATACATTTTACAATCCAGGACCATGTGGATCCTGCATCAGCCCTGACTGAAACAGAGTTTATAAATTGTTCTGCGCTTGCAGCATGGACAGACAGAACTATGTCATTAATTCATCAAATCAATTTAAGATTCTGAAGACAGTGAAAATAAATACTGTTGAAAGGATAATGAGAAATTGTGCAAGAGACATTTGCAGGAGAGCTGGAAAAGAGCTGGTGTGCCCCAACTTCAGACAAGCAACCCCTGTCATGCTTTGAAGAAGCAAGGCCACTTGGCAGTCGACCATCACCTTGGTGTGGCAAAAAGTGATCCTGAAGCAAGGACCTGCCCTCTAGGTGATGCTTTTTCTTCTCACACTGAGGATGTGTTTTCAGTGCTGTGTGCCCAGGCAGTAAGGATTAGGACAGCTGTTGTGGAAGATTTGATCATTAGACATGTAGATAGCTGGATGGCTGGTGGGCATGAGGATCACTTGGTAACTTGCTTGCCTAGTCCGAAGGTGGTGGACCTCATGCGCCACCTAGATAACATTTTAGAGAGTGCTGGGGGGGAGTCGACCACTGCGGTAAATGTGGGTACCTAGAACATAGAAAAGTGAAGGAGGGAGGTTTTGGAGGCTAAATGTAGGCTCTCAGGTACGCAATTGAAATCCAGAACCTCTAGGGTTGCATTCTCAGAAATGCTCCCCATTCCACATGTAGACCTCAGAGGCAGGCTGAGCTCCAAAGTCTCAATGCATAGATGAGATGATAGTGCAGGGAAGAGAGGTTTAGATTTGTTAGAAACAGAGGAACAGCCTTGGAAAAGGAGAGCCTATTCTGATGGGTTGGGCTTCACCTTAGCCAGAGTGGAACCAGGCTCCTGGTGCTAAAATTTAAAAAGGAGATAGAACAACCTTTAAACTAGACCATGGGGAAAGCCAATAGTCACTCAGAAGCATATTGTTCAGAGTGATGTGTCTTCTAAAGATGCTAGCAAAAAAGGAAAGCTAGAATCACTCAGTAGAGAAGTTGTGTTTGATGCTGAAGTAGCCCAGACAGATATAGACAAAGAGCACCCAGATGTGAATTACTTTAAACTGCCTGTATCATTTGCTAATAAGCAGGTTGTGAATACAAAGAGAAATGAAGGTACAAATAAAAACATACTTTAAAATGTCTGTATGCAAATACTAGAAGTCTGAAGATTGTGAGTTAGAATGTATTGCATTATAAGAGGATATAGACATTATAGGCATTTCATAAACGTGGTGGAAGGATAACCAATGGGACACTGTGATACTAAGCTATAAATTATATTATACTACTTGCACTATCGCCGGTACGCCATTATGTTTGGAAGGAAAAGAATAGCGCGAGTAACAAAAATGAGCCCTTGAGAAAGGATTTTTAACATCTGAAACACGGTCCCGTGTCGGGCAGAGCAAGCGGGCAGAGTGAGCAGAATGGCATAGTCAACCAGACCATTGCAATTGGACAATGTGGCTGCATTTATTCAGCTAAGTAACTTGAAAAAATTATAACAAATTTTAAAGAGTGAATTAAGGTGGAATGAACACAATAGAGGTGATATGCTTAAGAAAAGAAAAGAAAAACACAGTGACCTATGATTAAACAGAAGGTGGAGTATTAAAGCGTAAAAAAGCTATACAATGACACCTATTATGATGGTCAATTTAGCCTAGAGTATATATGCATTTCAGAGGTTCGTGGTAAATGAAATAATTAATTTTGACACTATTAGTACACTTCTGTGTATGATGTTTATTGTCTATCAACGGTCCAACACAAAATTGATTACAAGCAGAAGGACTGTGGTATTATCATTGCTTCAAAATACCAGTTTGAAAGCTCAGATAAAATGTAGGCAAGAGCATAAGCACTGGAAAGTTAGATGTAAGATGTTAGTAAGTCAAGCCAAGAGAAACTTTGAGAAAAAGCTTGCCATGAAGCAAAAGCTAATAATTTTTTTCACGTATATTTGAAGCAAAAAAAAATCTGTGAGGCAGTCATTTAGGCTGTTAGATGACAGAGGCAACGGGGTGCTCAGGGAAGACTAGGAAATAGCAGAAAATGAATGAATTCTTTACCTCAGTTTTTCTAGAGAAGGATATTGGGAACATAATCACACCTGAAACATACTTTAAAGGGGAAAATTCTGAGCAATTAAAACAAATATCTGTGACACTGGAGGATATAAAAGTTCAGACTGACAAACTAGACAGTAACACATCACTGGGACTGGACTGCATCCATGTCAGAGTTCTAAAACAAACAAATCCTGAAAACTAGAAGGTGGCCAATGTGATACCAATTTTTAAAAAGGTCTCTAGGGCTGATTCAGGAAACTATAGATCGGTGATGTTGGTGCCAGGTAAAATGGTAGAAACCATTCTTAAAAACAAAATTACTGGCCATATCGATAGGCATGGTTTAATGGAGAAGAGTAGGCATTGTTTTAGCAAGAGGAAGTCTTGTCTTACCAATCTTTTAGAATTTTTTGAAAGTATAAATAAACATGTAGATAAAGATGAGCCAGTGTGTTGGGACTTTCAGAAGGCATTTGACAAATTCACCCATGACAGATTCCTCAGGAAAGTATAAAATCATGGGATAGGAAGCAGTATTCTATTGTGGATTGCATTCAAGCATTTCCAGCATTTCAGCATAGCTCTCTGCTTCAACGGCAGGGGGAATGAAGAAAAGTGGATCTATATACAGACAACCAACAAAGATTGAATTACATAGTCGGGGTAAACAAGCATGGGTGTAGCTTGCTTACTGCGGCGGTTACTACCCCTAACTAATTAAGCTAGATATTTCATTTAGATGCAGCTCCAACACTGCTCTCTACATTAATGGTGGGGGTGGAAGGGTAATAGAAACAAAAGGTTACCAAGAGCCAAGAGAAACAGATAAGTATGAAAAAAGAGTGTGAAACTTGCTGGGCAGACTGGATGGGCCGTTTGGTTTGGTTTTGTTTTGTTTCTATGTTTCTATGATTGGTAACTAGTTAAAAGGCCAGAAACAGAAGGTAGGACTAAATGGTCAGTTCTAAATGAAGAGAAGTCAATAGAGGAGGACCATAGGGATCGGTACTGGGACCTGTGCAGGTTAACATATTCATAAATGATCATGAAATGGGAATGACAAGTGAGAGTCAAATTTACAGAAGACACAAAATTATTCAAAGTTCTTTAAAAAGCAGCGGATTGCGAGGAAACGAAGGACCTTGTGAGACTAGGGCAACTGAATGGCAGAACATATTTAATATGGAAAAATGCAAAGTGATTCTCATCTAAAGGTTGAGGACGCTGGGTTCTGTACTGGGAGGTACTGCCCAATACAATGAAACCCTTTGCTCAGTGTGCAGCAGCGGTCAAAAAAGCAAATAGAATGTTAGGAATTATACAAAAAGGAATGGAGAATAAAATGGAAAATATCATATTGCCTCTGAAGAGAGCCATGGTGTGCAGCTCTGGTTACTCCGTCTCAAGAAAGACATTGTGGAACTAGAAAAGGTTCATAGGAGGCAGGGCCGGATTTACACATTTCTACGCCCTAGGTCAAAGCACAATTCTGCGCCCCTCCCCCTCAAAAGTTGATTTATAATTCTCAATTTAATATGTAATCCCTACCGGTTATTCGAAATGTATTAAACTTGCGACGAGTGAACCCAGAAGGAAAATGAAACAGACCAAAACCAGCAAAAAAATTTTCAGCCTGCGGGAACCACATCACCCCGCGGAAGTTCTTCTGTCTGACCCGACCTGATTCGCGCTGAAATATTTTGAACCTGACCCGGCCTGCGGGTTTGGGTCAGGCCAGCCTGCAAAATGCAGATGTCTGCCTATATAACCCATATGAGGTATGACAATTACTTCTTTGGTTAGTTCAAGTTATTCACCCAGATGGCGTATTCGATACAAAAAACAGCGAATAAAATTGAAATAAAATGCAGAAGATTTACATCGATTCTCATCTGACATTATAGAATTTTATTGAAATGTTTTGTGTCAAACTTACATTACACCACATTAAATGATGCTGCATAAACAAGCCATAAGTTGTGTATGTTTCATGTTTTGTAATAAAAATCGCAGCCCCCTTATAATTTGGCGAACACCCCCGTCAACTTTTTCTGCTTACGGCTTTCAGCCCTGAGTTAACAAAATAGTATATAAAAGTAGTAATGATATATTTTACGTACCTATTATCAGTAGATATGTAGAAGACAAGCGATATGAGCGTAATGAATCACTTGGAATCACTATTGTAACGCCAAATCTGGAATTTTCCTTTAACACGTGGTTTACACTGAGCGTGTGAGAGAGAAATAGCAAATGCTTTTTGCCTGTGACTGAGCAAGACAGCGCAAACTGTAGAGATGGGCAATGTAAATGTACCGTTCAATTTATTTAAAGTATATGGATGTGAATTTAAAAAACAGCATTTTAGATGGCCTTTTCAAAATATTACTGAAAATTTTGTAAATGTTTGATTGTTATTTCTGCTGTATATACACCCCCCTAACTGCTGTGCCCTAGGCCACGGCCTAGGTTGGCCTGATGGGAAATCCGACCCTGATAGGAGGGTGACAAAAATGATAAAGAGATGGACTCTCTCTCCTATGATGAGATGCTATGCAGACTAGGGCATTTCAGCTTGGAAAAGAGACTGCTTTCAAATAATACTAAAACAAGGGGACACTTCGTGAAACTAACAACCAGCAGATTCAAAACAGATTGTAGCAAGTATGTTTTCACTTAGTGCTTTATTAAGCTGTGGAATCTGTTGCCAGAGGATATGATCAAGGTGACTAGCATAGCTGGGTTTAAAAGAAGCTTGGACAAGTTCCTGGAGAGAAAGCCCATAACACATTACTAGCCAGACAGATTAAAGAAAGCTATTGCTATCTCTGGTATCGAGTAATAGGAATTAGATCTACTTTATGGGTTTTGCCAGGTACTCATGACCTGGACTGGCCAATGTCGGAGACAGAATGCTGGGCTCAATGGACCCTGGTCTGACACAGCATGGCAACTTCTTATGTTCTAACAGTTGGAGAGGATATGGAGTATAACAAGTTAAATATAGTCAAGAGTCCATAAAGAGAGCAATTTTCAAAGACATTCCCAAAGGTAAAAATATTTTACCCAAGGAAGAGACCTGAAATAAAATTGTCTGCCCGATATGAGAGCGCACTTACATGTATAAGTCCTGCATATACGTAAGTTTACCAGGAATGAAGGGGGCAGTCCTAGGGGCAGAACTGGGAAAGGATTTGAACTTGTGTGCATACTTTTGTATTTTCAGAAGCATGCATGTAAATTTCCTCAAAATCGTTCTGCGTATAAATTAGCGAGTGTAATTATGAGCAAGTACTTTTGGTGCGATAATTTTCAAAGTGAACTTATGGGCCAAACTTCGCTTTGAAAATTGGTTTATGTGTGTACTTGCCAACTTTCTTATGTGGGCTGTTGCAGAATTACTCCCAGAAGGTCTACGTTAGTAATTGGGGTAGTTGATAATTTTGTGGCGCTTTCAAACGCACTAAGGACCAAATTTCAGGTCTGGGAAAAAGTATGAAAAGAGCATTTTTAAAAACCCTGTAAGTCAAGTTTTCACAATTTTCAAAAACGACTATTGTTTGTCCTAGGTATTGATTTCTGGCAGTTGCTTAAATAGAAGAAAACCTCACAGGATATCTGTGCAAACAAAAGTTTGCAAATAGCATTATTGCAGGACTTTTGCCCAAGCCTCACATTTTCCCGTAGGGTAAAATTTCCAAGGTGCTCTTTGTACAAGTTTTGGTTTGCACAATTTCTTCTATTGATGTTGCTTCCTTCCAGAAGATTCAGGAAATTCAATCCTTGGCCATAATCTGCGCTATTTCAAAATTGTGTGTGTACACTGACTTACAGGCTTGTTTGTACATGTTCCCCATATCCTGTCCTTATCCTGAAATGTGACCTTTCGTTTAGGGTTAACTATATTTTTGGGTTCTGGAAAAATACAAACCGCACTGTCTTTGGTCTCACGGTTTACAATATCAGTGCAAGCCCTTGATGTTAACAGTTATATTATGGACACTTTTACATTAATATTTAAAGAACTTACTTAAACTCACCATAAAAAGTTTTATTCCCTGCAATATACTGTGTAAGTGTTTCCTATACATCAAACACAAGAAGAAACATTTTTTTGTGGAATAACGAACAGCCTTATAAGAAAACTAAAAATTCATTACATGCTTCATTGTATTCTTGCTTCAGCATAGCTTTTACATGTGCACACAAAGTTACCAATTGGTCTGCAATCGTACACCACAAAGTCAGCTGGAACCAGCTCTTTATGTCAATTTCATTGAATTACGGGCTGCTGTGGGGATGTGAGCATGTGCCGGTTCACAGTTCTGTGGTCACTAGCTGCTAATAGCTGTTGGGCCAAGGGTTGGCCAGAGCAGTGACCAGTCTTTGGATAAGAGAGTGGCTCAGTGGGTGGGAAGCCAAGATACACAGAACAGGAGCTGGGATGGACAGACTCTGCTGGCCTAGGCGATGGCCTACACTGCTTCCCTTCCCCAGACACAAAGGTTAAGAGTGAGGGTCTATTAATAATCAGTAAAAAAGAACTTAAAGTTAAACCTTGCAAAGCTGAGATAAACCCTTCTTACAAGATGGCAATACGAAAATCACCACAACTAAATATAGATATGGTCTAGTGCCCGCCTGGCTCACTCCAAAAAGACTGCTCACTGCTAACTGAAATTTTCACTAAAGCGTTTCCATCACCTCAATCTACACTAACCATAAGAGACTTTAGCATACATGTAGACAGCATTCTAAAACCCACTGCATATAAAATCTTTCTAGATACTATGGAAGAAATGGGTTGGTCACAATTTGTAACCAGCCCTACTCATAAAGTAGGACACATCCTTGACCTAATATTTGCCAATAACAATAACTGCATAAGCAATTCTTCTCACAAAATATTGCCCTGGTCCAATCACCAATAACCTCCACAACACAAAGCAAACAAACTCATATAATAATCAATCTTTCATCTACAGAAAAAAGATAGAATCAAAAATACTTGAAGAAACAATTAAAAATAAATTAGCTGATTTTAATCAAGATAATGCCTCCTCTGTTTTTGAAACCTGGGATAAATTATGAACTAGCTGATAACCTAAGCCCAGACTAGACAAAAATGTTCCAAATAGAACTAAATAGTCCTAAACAAAAGAAACCTTGGTATAATGAAGAACTAAGACACACCAAATAGACACTAAGAAAATATGAAAAGGAATGGCGGAAATGCCAATCTACAGAATCACTAAAAAAATACAAATCCCCATTAACTGAGTACCATGAACAAATAAAGAAAGCAAAAAAAGACTATTATGCTAAACAGATTCATGGTATAATATTTAATTACAAATTACTCATCGAAACAGTTTAAAGCTTAATCAAAGACCCATCATCCGCCATATCAAATAATACTTTGCAAAGAATTTCTGGAATGAATATGCCCCTTCTTTGTTAGAGAAAATCAATAGGCTAAAAACACAATTCTCAACTTGTTTAACAACAAAATAACCTGAAGAAAAACATGAGCAAGCAACATGGAACACATTTGACACAGTACCTAAACTCGAAATTAACCAAATCATTACAAAAATTAAGCCAGTGATGCACCCACTAGACCCAATCCCCTCAAGTTCCCTGAAAACAATACACAGCATAATCACTCTAACAATCACAACCATAATTAACCACTTGCTATCAGAAGGATTGGTTCCCGCTAGGGCAAAACAAGCTGTGATTAAACCAATCCTAAAAAATTAAACTGGCAGAATTGATGATTGGGGCAATTATCGACCTATATCTAACTTGCTTTTCATCGCTAAAGTCCTTGAAAAAGCAGCGTTATCTCAATTAGAAAGCCACCTAGAAGACAATAATATTCTATACCCAAACCAATTTGGATTCAGAAACTATCACTCAACAGAAACTCTACTAATTTCTTTAATTGACCCTGTACTACAGGGGTTTGATAATGATGAATCCTATATCCTGGTACTAATTGATCTAACAGCAGCTTTCAACACTGTAGACCATACTCTACTATGTTATCAGTTGAGAAAAATTAGACTAGATGAAAATGCAATCAAATGGTTCTCTTCCTTCCTAGCAGAAAGGTCATTCCAAGTCAAACTGGGCAATCACATATCTAACACCTTCCCAATCATTCCAGGGCTCAGCACTCTCGACTACACAATTCAACATTTATATGCTGCCTCTGTGTACATTACTAACAGAACTAGGAGTCAACTTCTTCATTTGAAAAAACTGCATTGACTCGGTCAACATTCGTGAAGGCAATGCAACAAAAACTATCTCAGCTGAAACTAACACTACACACAAAAAAAACTGAAATTGTGTAGTTAAGGAGAAACTCCTCTAAAGTCAAACCACCAACCTAGACCTGGGTAATTTTAACATTCCACCATCAGATCAAGTACGGGACCTAGGAATACAGATAGATGAGAATCTTACATGAAAAAGCATATAAGCAAATTAATTAAAACAGGATACTCCAAACTGAGAATACTACATTGGCTGAAACCATTACTAACATTACAGGACTTCCACACTGTTTTACAAATACTAATATTCTCAAACATAGATTACTGCAACTCCCTATTACTAGGCCTGCCTTAGGACTTCTAAAACCACTACAGTTACTACAAAACTCATCAGCTAGAGTATTACTAGGGACAAGGAAATATGACCACATCACCCCCTCGCTGATAGCACTGCACTGGCTTCCTGTTCAATCCAGAATTCATTATACAGTATTAACTTTAATTTTTAATATCATCAACAATATTAACCCCTGCTTAATAGGAATGACACTTCAACCAGACACACCTCAGCGAGCCCTAAGATTGCAAAACAAAGGACTTCTAAATGTACCTACAACAAGGAATATATATCTAACACAAATAAGAGACTGAATGTTTTCCATAGCGGGCCCCAAGCTCCAGAGACATTACATATGACAGAAAGAAAGAGTTTCAAACATCAGCTGAAAACATGACTCTTCAGAAATGCGCATGATTTAAATTAAAATATCAATATGCCAATAACTTCACTGTCAAAAATCATAGATTATGTTAGTAGAATGAGCAATAAGTAATGAAAAGATGTAAAGTGCAACATGACAACTCACTGATAAATACGTGAAGGCCAATGAAATGGAAATTATGGATAATAATCCACTATCATAGCCCCTCTAGTTAACATGTACTTGATGTTGATGTATTGATCAAAAAATGTATTTGCTGTTGTGTTAACCTAAATATGAATGTTGACCAAGTATATGAACGATGACCCAGAATATGAATGCTGACTTTGTACACAGTTGTGATCTTCTTTTGGAATGACGGTATATAAAATGCTTAAATAATTAAATACATACACAGCTATGGTACCAACCAGAAAACTGCAAAAAAGCCACCTGCAGCCATATGGTATTAGGCCTATGGTAAAGGGTGTTGGGTGAGGGCTCGGCCCTCAGAAAGCTTTGAGTAAACTGAATTGCATTATAGTAAACCTCCCATATGTAAACAGCATTAACTGCTAACATTCAAACAATAACAACACTACCTATGAAATGCAACACTGCAAATATTACACCAGACTCTAAAACACCAATATACCTGCTATTAGTAAAATAGAACAAGCCAAGCTGTTATAGATCCCTACAGAGAAAATATACACTAGAAGAATACCTCACTTCAGTCACACATGCAGAACACGGACAGATTCTTGCCAAATATAAAATAAAGAGATAATAAAGTATAAATAGTAACATGCAGACAAAAACTGAACTTGAAACTGCAACAAGCCAGACTATATGCAGTGCAACAATGGAAAAACAGAAATATCACCATTCCTCATTAAACATCAATGGCATCAAGAAATATAAAGCATTAATCATAATAGTAAAACCAAATTCATAAAAAGAATATTTCAAAATAGCTGATGAAAACAGCATCTAGTGATTACAAACATATAACACTGTTTTTTAATTTCCTAAACATCAATTGAATATTTCAAAATATCAGATACACCAAACACCCATTAATTAAAATTAAGCTAAAATAAATCCCCTGCTCTCTGAACCTGGGAACTTTAGATTACAGCCACCCTGAGACTGTCGTGGATTAGTCAAACTCTCTCCTCTCTCTAACACATAAGCTCATTTTCACACAAACTCCCTTATATTCTCTCTCACATACATACTCACTAGATCACATGCTCTCTCTTGAACATGCTTACAGGCTCACATGCTGTCTCTCACAGACATACTCACTTTGTCACATACTCTCTCCTTCTCATACACATGTTCATTGCTGATTTGTGCTCTCTCGCTCACAAACATGCTCACTGGGTCACATGCTCTCACTCACATACATGCTCTTGAAACAATAACAAGCTCAACTCTATTATACAGTGCAACAATGGAAAACTGAATCATCACCACTCCTCACAAATCAACAAGCAATAAAATCAAGAGATATAAAACATCATTCATAATAAAATAAATGCCAAAACAGACCACAAACATATAATAATTTAAAAGGGATTGAGCCTTTGGGTGCTGGGGCCAGCTGGACTTAAGTGGCCTCCGTTGGTGGTCATCGATGGGAGGATCGAGGTCAGCAACAGGTGTAGGTATCAGTCTGTACTGCACGAGACGGAGTCCCGGAGACCCGGGCACTAATAGGTACACAGTCAGACAGAGGGTGCCCGAGCAAGAGCAGTCCGAAGCCTGAATAAGCCATGTCCAGGACAAACACTGAAGAGGCATCGTTGTGCAAGCTGGGCTCAAGGCTGGCGGCAATCTAGAAGTAGTGGCAAGCAAGGCTGAGGTCTGGACGAGGAGAGAATCAACGGTAGCGAAGCTCAAAGTTAAAACTGGAAAAAAACAAAGCCCATCGAGCTTGGCAGGCATGGCTCAGGTATTTCAGATTTTTATGATCTGCAATCACTGTAAATTTATGTTGAGCACCCTCTAACCATGGGCGCCACTCCTCCAAAGCCAGCTTGATGATGAGCAACTTGCAGTTTCCAATGCTGTAATTTTGTTCTGCAGTAGTGAATTTGTGTGAGTAGAAGGAACACGGGACCACAGATCCAGAAGCAGAGCATTGGTTCAGGACTGCCCCCGCTCCAATTGTGAATGCATCTACCTCAACCAGGAAAGGGTGATTAGGATCTGGATGATGGAGACAGGATCCGGTTAGGAAAGCCTCTTTGAGGCGATGAAAGGAGGAGACTTTGGTGTACAACTTTGGTGTACAACTTTGGTGTACAAGAGATCCCTGAAGATTTCATTAATCATTCGCTGGAAGACTGCGGGTGCATTACAAAGGCCAAAGGGCATCACTAAATATTCGTAATGCCCGTCTCTGGTGTTGAAAGTGGTCTTCTAGATGTCATCAGGGTGAATACGCAACAAATTATAGGCTCCACGTAAATCTAACTTGGAGAAGTTAGAAGCTCTGTGTAGTCAGTCAAACACTTCGGATATCAAGGGCAGAAGATACTTGTCCTTGAGAGTGATCACATTCAAACCACTGTAATCGATATACGGTCTCAAGGATCAGTCCTTCTTTGTCACGAAGACGAACCCTGCGCCAGCAGGGGAGGTAGAGGGGCGAATGAACCCCTTCGCAAAATTCTCCCGGATGTATTCTGTCATTGGCCTTGGTCTCAGGTTGAGACAGGGGATAAGTATGCCCTCGGGGGGCGTAGTCCCAGGTAGGAGATCTATGGGACAATCAAATCTCCGAAGAGGTGGTAGGAGGTCCGCCTTCTGCGTCGAGAATACGTCTTCGAAGTCTGCATAGGGAGCAGGTATGCCTGAGGAAGTGGTCGCCAGATGAACCACTGGTGGAGGCGCCACTCTCTGGAGACAAGTCTGATGACAGGCGGATCCCCACTCAGTCAACTGAAGAGACCCCCAATCAACTGGGGGGAGTGACGTTGGAGCCAAGGTAGTCCCAGAACTACTGAGTGGATGGATTTCTCTAGAACCAAAAGTTCAATTTCTTCTGAACAGAGAACACCAGTGAGAAGGCGAACAGGTTCTGTAGATAAGATTTGACCAGGTAATGGTTCTCCATAGATTGAAGCAATGCACAAGGAAGGCTCAAGAGGCCGGGTATTGATATCCAGGAGTTTATTTTATTTATTTAAATGCTTTTAATCATGCCGGTTTACAATCAACATTGAAAATGCGTGAATAAGAAATTACAAATAACAGGGAGGGGGAAGGGGAGCAGGAATGGAAAAAGGAGAGGATGGGGGCCAGGTGACAGCAAGCGCAGGAGTTGCGGGAAGGAAAAAAGGTAGTAAAGTGTAAAGAGAGAGAGAAAAAATAGGAACTGTGTTAACAACTGAAAAAAATATTTACAAATTTACAAAATTAACATTTCCATACGAGGCATCAACGGATTAGCAGGTGGAGGGGGATAGGGAGGCGGCAGTAGGGGGGGGGTTTAGGTCTGATTGGAAACAGGGTATGCTTGTAAGAACAGCCAGGTTTTGATGCCTTTTTTGAAGTTGGGTAAAGAGGGTTCAAGGCGAAGAGACATGGGTAGTGCAAGTCTTTCAGGATAAAATTACTCCCTGCTCCGGAATCTACCAGAGCAAGGACAGGAAACGAGCGAGAGTCCCAGATTATAGTAACAGGCATGGACAGTTGAGGGGCCGGAGGCGTTACACCCAAGTTCAGGACCCCAACTGAACTTAGGCCGGGAAGTTTCCCGAATGGACTGGGCAAGTCTGTAGGTGATGGCCGGGCACTCCACAGTACAGACACAGGCCAGTTTGTCTCCCCCGGAGGCATTCTTCTGGGGACAGACACCCACGACCACTGCATGGGTTCGTCGGTCTTAGCCACCGCAGAATTCCCACCAGTAGTAGAACTGGTAGCAGGTGGCGAGTGGGAATGGACCTGAGAGGGTTTCTTGGGCATCCAATGCTCCAGGTGAAGCTCTTGGAGATGATGCCAATTCGGCCAGTTAGCTCGATAAGATCTTCGAAAGAGGAAGGGAGGTCTGGCGCTGCCAATTCATCCTTTAGTTGCGGAGAGAGTCCATCCAGGTAGATGGCTCACAGGCAGTCTTCCTGCCAAGCGAGTTCAGATGCTAAAGTCTGGAATTCAATAGTGTAATTGAAAAGGCTTCTTTGGCCTTGCTGAAGATGTAATAGACTTGTACTTGCCATGGCATGCCGCCCAGGATCATCAAAGGTTCACCGGAACACGACCATGAACCGAGACAGATCCCGTAGGAGTGAGTCCAATCGCTCCCATAAGGGAGAAGCCCACACCAGCGCCTTCCCTTCTAGGCGAGACAGGATTCCATTGTTGGTTAGTTAATCTTGAAAGATGGAGGGTTGAAGGGCAAACTGCATGTAACACTGGTTAATAAACCCTCTGCACAGGTTGGAGTCACTGTTGAAATGAGGTGGGGCTGGCAGGGTCAGTAGGGCTCTGGAAGAGGAAATAGATGACTGTGACAAAGAGGAGGCCGTCGCTGGAACTGAGTTGCTAGACATGGCATCTAGCTGTGTATGCAGATGCTCAAGGGATGAGGCCAGAGCCTCAAGAAACTGTTGCTGTTCTTGTACCTTTAAGACCAGGCCAGGAATACCCTGGAAGGCACGCGGCTCCGCCAAGTCCATGGCCTTTGCAATATGTTGCACCGGAGGTGGACCCTTGGGCCGAGGTGGGGTTGACGCTACCCGTAGGAGGAATCCTAGAGGTCCCCACCATCGGTAGGCAGAGAGGGCTGATGGACGGAGGCCAGCTGGCGCTTCACCAATACCAGCCCTTGTTCCCCACGGGTTGAGCCTTTGGGTGCCAGGGCCGGCTGGACTTAGGTGGCCTCTGTCGGTGGTCGTCGTTGGGAGGATCAAGTTCAGCCCTGAGGCAGCAACAGGTGTAGGTATCAGTCTGTACTGGACGAGACGGAGTCCTGGAGACCCGGGTACCAATAGGAACACAGTCAGACAGAGGGCAGGCCAAAGCCTGAATAAGCCATGTCCAGGACAAAGACTGAAGAGGTGTCGTTGAGCAAGCTGGGTTCAAGGCTGGTGGCAATCTAGAAGTAGTGGCAAGCAAAGCTGAGGTCTGGATGAGGAGGGAATCAACGAAGTGGTCAGGCAATGCAGAGGTCCAGGGTTGGAGAGAGGCAACAGAGTAGTTAGGCAATGCAGATGTCTGGGGCTGGAGAAAGGTGACAGCGTAGTCAGGCAATGCAGAGGTCTGGGGCTGGAGAAAGGCAATGGCGTAGTCAGGCAATGAAGAGGTCAAACCAGGTCAGCAATCCAATAGGAAGACGAAGGGACAGAAACACAGGAACGAGGAAGCAGGAACAAAGATACTCAGGATCAGGAACCAGGAACAGATGAAGCAACGAGTACGCGACTAGCGTGGGGACCGGTTGCAAAGGCAATCTGAAGAGGCGGGGCCCGGGGTTATATACCAGGGCACCGCTGATGTCATCATCCGGGGCCTGCAGCTAGGTTCCTGCCGCAGGCCCTACTTAAGGTTTAGTTGAGAGCGCGCGCGCCTAGGGAGGAGCACAGCACTGGTTGGAATGGTGTCTCTCTGTGGGCCACGCGGAGAGGCCCAACGCGGAGCACCAGGAGCTGTAGCAGAGCCGGAGGCACCAGGGGCGGCCCGAGGATTGAGCTGGCAGCCTGCAGCCACCAGAGACGAGGGACCAGGCGCTAGATTGACTTGAGAGAGGTGAGGGGACCGAGCCGCGGGTCTGACGTGACCAGCGCGCATAACAAAGACTGGTTTGCTCTTGTAGGTTAATGTTAAACATTTGATCTCCATAACACCACCACAAACTGTTTACAATGAACTTGCAATTTTTAAAATGTGGCTGATCTCCAGAGCATAACATTCTAGTACATAGAACAAGATTATTATTTATTATTTAACAGTTTTATATACCGACCTTCATAGTAAATAACCATATCGGATCGGTTTACAATTAACAAGAATAAAAAACTGGGGTAACTATTCAAGTAAACGAAAGATAAACAGTAAGTAGGAATGAGTCAAAGTTACAATCAACAGGGAAGAGAACTTGGAAGCTTGCAACAAGCTGGAAAGAAGATAAGGCAGGAAATAAATATGAAGTGATGCCATAGGGCGTACAGGTTAAAGCTTAATGGTGCTTTAACCTGGGAGAGTTTATATCAGGTCCACAGAGCAAACTAGATAATGCTTCTATAA
Source organism: Rhinatrema bivittatum (assembly GCF_901001135.1). Lineage (NCBI taxonomy): Eukaryota > Metazoa > Chordata > Amphibia > Gymnophiona > Rhinatrematidae > Rhinatrema > Rhinatrema bivittatum. The sequence continues at coordinate 374,324,359 of NC_042617.1, forward strand.
ATGCAAGATGCTGTCCACTATAATTGGATTTTCACACAAAACAGAAAAAACAAGTTATGAATCTCATTATGCCAGTGTAATACTGCACTGGGTAACACTGCTCTACAATTATCAACAGACTCATATAAAGATGACCCAAAAGTACCTGCTTAGTGTAATGCTGGCAGTAGTGCTGACACAAACTGAAAAGATAAATCAGTCTGCTAACCTATGCTGCCACAAACCACCATCAGAAATAATAACTGTGCAGAGTAAGAATATTGTTTTTCAGAGATGGAGTTCTTTCATGAGCCAAACCCATAATTGTTTCTTCAGCTGTTCTGATTTCTGTCATATAGGCAAGTTAAAGGTGTGAAATGTTTGACCACAAATACAGCCAAACATATCAATCTAAGGGCCTGATTTATCAAGGCATTTTCCGATAGACACAAAATGAATCAGGCCCTAAGCCACCTGGATTTTAGCAAGCAAAAGATTGTGCAATAGATTGGTTTTAAATTATTCCATGTAAACTAGTGATGCTAGAATTTTTTGGCTGGATTATCTTTCTCCACGATCAAACTTTGAAGTCTAGTCAGAACTTATACTCTTACAGATATAAAATATTGCAGCGTCTACAAAGTACCCCATCCAAATAGCCAAAGCTGGTGCTCTTCACCATCCCCTGGAGCCAAATCTTCCCCTCCCATAATGCACATTCCCTAGACCTGGATCCCCCAATATACATTCAGCAAAGCCAGCCCCTACGCCAAAATACTCTATCCTGCAGATGCAGCAATGCCAGACTATGGACCAGACATTCTTATGCTCATCTCTGTAGCGGTGACAGTGGAACTAAAAGCTCTATATATCCCATGCTGAAGAAGAGGCCCAGCAGGCAGCCATAATGTGTGTGGCATGGACCTATCTTCTGGCTCCTCCTCAGTGTTCTTTTTAGAGCTGTGCCAGAAAGCAGAAGACTTTCTATGTCAAGGAAAATCATCTCCCACATCATCCAGTTCACAGTTACTCTGCATTGCAGGAAGGGCTTAGTAATCAAGTCAGCCTCTGAAATGTTTGTATGCTAATGCCAGAAGTCTAAGAAGTAAGATGGGAGAATTAGAATGTATAGCAGTGAATGATGACGTAGACAATTGGCATCTCAGGGACATGGTAGAAAGAGGATAACCAATGAGATAGTGCTATATATCAGGGTACAAATTATATCACGACAGAGAGGCGCATTTTGGTGGCAGGGTAGCACTTTATGTCTGTGATGGCATAGAGTTAAAGAGGATAAAGATCATACATGAGACTAAATGTACAATTGAATCAATAGTGATCATAATATGATCAAATTTGATTTAATGACTGAAGGGGGACAGTTTGTATATCCATGGCTCTAGCGCTAAACTTTCAAAAGGGAAACTTTGATAAAATGAGAAAAGTAGTTAGAAAAAAAATGAAAGGTGCAGCTACAAAGGTAAAAAGTGTGCAACCGGCATGGACATTGTTAAAAAATACCATCCTAGAAGCACCGACCAGATGTAGTCCACGCATTAAAAAAGGTGGAAGGAAGGCAAAACAATTACTGGCATGGTTAAAAGGTGAGGTGAAAGAGGCTATTTTAGCCAAAAGATCTTCATTCAAAAATTGGAAGAAGGATCCATCAGAAGAAAATGGGATAAGTATAAGCATTGGCAAGTTATATGTAAGACCATTGATAAGACAGGCTAAGAGAACATTTGAAAAGAAGTTGGCCATAGAGGCAAAAACTCACAATAAAAACTTTTAAAAATATGTCTGAAGCAGAAAGCCTGCAATGGAGTCGGTTGGACTGTTGGACAATCAAGGGGTTAAAGGGAAACTTAGAGAAGATAAGGCCATCATGGAAAGATTAAATGATTTCTTTCTACTGAAGAAGATATTGGAGAGAACCCATTCCGGAGAAGGTTTTCATGGGTAATGATTCAGATCAACTGAACCAAATCACGGTGAACCTGGAAGATATGGTAGGCTGATCGAGAAACTGAACAGTAGTAAATCACCTGGACCAGATGGGTTACACCCCACGGTTATGAAAGAATTAAAAAATGAAATTTCAGATCTAAATGATCTGAAAAGGGGTACGATGAGTGAGGTGATCACAATTGCAGATGATACTAAATTATGTAGAGTAGTTAAATCTCAAGTGGATTGTGAGGAATTGTAGGAGGACCTTGCGAGACTGGAAGACTAAGCTTCCAAATGGCAAATGAAATTTAACGTGAACAAGTGCAAAGTGATGCATATAGGGAAAAATAACCCTTGCTGTATTTACACAGTGTTAGGTTCTATCTTAGGAGTTACCACCCAGGAAAGAGATCTAGGCGTCATAGTGCATAATACATTGAAATCATCGGCCCAGTGTACTCTGGCAATCAAACAGAATGTTAGGAATTATTTAGAAGAGAATGGAAAATAAAACAGAGGATGTCATAATGCCTCTGTATCGCTCCATGGTGAAACTGCACCTTGAATACTGTGTGCAGTTATGATCATCGCATCTCAAAAAGGATATAGCTGCACTGGAGAAAGTGCAGAGAAGGACGACCAAAATAATAAGGAACATGGAACGGCTGCCCTATGAGGAAAGGCTAAAGAAGTTAGGGCTGTTCAGTTTGGAGAAAAGAACGACTGAGGGGTCATATGATAGAAGTCTTCAAAATCATGAAAGGATTTGAACAAGTTAATGTAAATCAGTTATTTACTCTCTTAGATAACAGAAGGACCAAGGGGCTCTCCATGAAGTTAGCAAGTAGCTCATTTAAAACAAATCATTCCCAATTTGCTGTTTACCTGTGATTTATGTGATTGTTACGGCTCGCTTTTCATATCATTCCCAATTTGCTGTTTGCCTGTTATAATATTTTTCTCTGTTATAGTTTTAATACATCTCCCCCCGCCCCCCCCCCCCCCTATTTCAAATTAAGTTCTTTGTAAAGCTCTGTTACACTGCATTATTTGTTCTCTGGAAACCGATGTGATGTTTCCAACAAATGTCAGTATATAAAAAATGTTAAATAAATAAATAAACTGAAGAAAATTATTTTCCACTCAGCGCATAGTTAAGCTCTGGAATTCAGTGCCAGAGGATGCGATTACAGCAGTTAGTGTAACTGGGTTTAAAAAAGGTTTGGATATGTTCCTAGAGGATAAATCCATAAACTGCTATGATGGTAATTAATCAGCAATATTAGCTTGTGATCTATCTAATGTTTGGGTACTTGCCAGATACTTGTGACTTGGTTTGACCACTGTTGGAAACAGGATACTGGGCTTGATGGACCCTTGGTCTGACCCAGTATGGCATATCTTATGTTCTTATGTGCAGCCTCAATCAGCTGAGCTGACTCCCTGGCGGCAGAGCCCCGCCTCTCCAGAGTTGAAGGCCACTGAGGGCAGCAGGGATTTGCAGATGCAATGTCCATTTGCCATGTGAGATACGTTAGCTACTGAATAAGATCTTCTCACTAGTGTCTGGAAGCTAGACTTCAATGTGGTATTGTGTAGGGATGTGAATCGTTTTTTGACGATTTAAAATATCGTCCGATATATTTTAAATCGTCAAAAATCGTTAGAAGCGCGATACAATAGGAATTCCCCTGATTTATCGTCAAAAATCGTAAATCGGGGGAAGGGGGAGGGCGGAAAAACCGGCACACTAAAACAACCCTAAAACCCACCCCGACCCTTTAAAATAAATCCCCCACCCTCCCGAACCCAAAGGTAGCGCCGGCGCCATTTCTACAACGCACCGCAGGCCCGAGAGTAAAAGATCACACCGGGACCCCCGCTCTGGACCCCAGGTAATTTAAGGCATTTTGGGGGGTTTCGGGAGGGTGGGGGATTTATTTTAAAGGGTCGGGGTGGGTTTTAGGGATGTTTTAGTGTGCCGGTTTTCCCGCCCTTCCCGATTTACGATTTACACGATATTTACAAAAACAAAACCGTGACGATCCGATTCCCTCCCCCCCCCAGCCGAAATCGATCGTTAAGACGATCGATCACACGATTCACATCTCTAGTATTGTGTGTCTCCCAGGCTGACACACCATCCAAGTTGGTATCTGGGGGCTATAGTTGGAAAAAGTAGCTCTTGATCAACTGTATAATTTTTTTTTTTTTAGATAAAACATTGGATTTTCACCCACAGCAGTCAGGGTTTTGTTGAGGCTATACTACTGAGATAGCCTTAGTTATACTGCTGAATGAGATTTAGTCAAAAATGGAGAATGGAAGACGATGCTCATTGTTTTTTTGGTCATGACTGCTGACTTTGACACAATTAATCATTCTCTACTGATTCAACAACTTAAAGAATTGGGTATTATAGGGAATGTACCTGATTGGTTCATTTGTTTCTGTTACATTCTGTGTGTTTAGCACTAGTTAGTGGGCCCTTGGGCCGTGGCAAGAGCTGACTCCACCCACAGGGAGGAGCTCTGTGGGGGCTCACCATGACAGGCAGGGTCTCAGCAGTGATGGACACCAGAGGCAGTAGTTTTATTATACAGCAAGATAACCAGAGGAGCGGGTTAATAGGCTCAGTCCAGAGTAGATGACTTGTAAGCTGGTCTCTCCGGTAGTGGCCCGCAGCACGGGGTAAGCCAGGGAATACTTCCTCTAGATGAAGCTTCTGTAGCTTGTCCTGGTAGTGGTCCGCAGCACGGGGTAACCCGGGGAGTACCTTCTCTCGTAGAGACTTGTGCAGGCTGTCTCCGGTAGTGGTCCGCAGAGCGGGGTAACCCGAGAATCCACACAGAGAAGAAGGAGGAAGTTGTAGAGCAGATCCAGTACTCATTCTGAACAGAGTAGCCAGCTGTAGTGGACGGCACCGTGGAGACCCGAGGTACAGGAGCACTGAAGGGTCGTCTGTGGAAACAGGAAGAGACTCACTGGGTTAGAGAAGTGAGGCAAGTAGAGATGGCTCTCCGAGGAGCGGATAGCCCTGAGTGCAGCAAGGCCCCCGAGGAGCGGGTACCTATATCACTTAGATAGGAGCGCAGGAACAGCAAAGCGAAATCCCAGTATGGCGGAATTGAGCAGGACAGGAATCCTTGCTGACTCGATGATATGTTGGCCCGAGGAGATTATATACACGCAGGCAGTGACGTCATGCGGTGGGGAAGCCCCGAGGATCCCGCCATGACGTGGTTAAGACGGGGGCAGGCACAAGCGTGTCCTAGGTCACCCCAGAAGTAAGATGGCTGCCGGGAGCACCAGCGTCATCCCGGGAACGCCATGGAGGGTAGCGTGCAGAAGCCGAGGCGGCCATCCTCCCCAGACCTGGAGCTGCAGGGCAAAAAGAGGTGAGCAGCAAAGGTCTCAGCCGTCTGTGACCGATGGGCGCAACAGTTTCTTAAATCAACATTGGTGGCTCTCTTGTGGGGCACTCCAATGTTCTATTTCTATTTAACACTTTTGGCAGATTTTAATTCATGATATTGGTTTTAGCTATCCAAATTATATTTTACCTCAATCCTGATGGCATGGAATACATTTCTAAGTTTAATAAATGGCCTTGACAGATTCCAGGATGGCTTCAGACCCACACATTAAAGCTCATTACAAAACAAATCAAACAATGGGGTCTCAAGACAGACCTCAGCTTCCAGGCATCTAACTCCTTAGGGAAGGATCTGTTATTTCAATAAAAGAAGCAGTTCTTACATTAGGCATTAAATTAGATACAAATCTAAATTTTTGTGCCCACATTTCTTCTTTGATTCAGTGCTCTTTTTACTGCATTTAAAGCTATTTTTAGAATGGAAACCTCGTCAGACTCTTGTGTATACATAGATTTTGAATCATCCAGATTACTGCAGTGTACTGTTTCAAGGACTTTCAGTGACTGCTCTTAGAAGACTTCAGTTAATACAATATACAGCAGCAAAGGTTATCGTCGGTTTTAGAAAATTAGATCATGTGACTCTTCTTTTGCATGAATTATATTAGTTACCTATTGGGTGCGGGATTAAGTTTAAAATATTATGTTTAGCTTTTAAAGCTATTCATAGTGACCACCCTTCTTATCTTTTCAATTTGCTGTGACCTTTTAGGCTTGTCAGCACATAGATCATCAAAGCTGGAGTTACTGTGTATTCCTTCTCCAATTGAGAATGTACTTTCATACCAATTGAGAATTGAGAATGTACTTTCATACCTGATACCTGATAAGAGAAAAACTAAAAATTCTGAAATGATATTAAGATCTGGTTCTTTCAGCAGGCTTTTATTTAGATATAACATTATTATGCTGAGTTTTACCTGGTCTAACTACTGCTTAGGCTTATGGTTTTTAAAGATACATATTTGGATTCTATGTATTTTGTTTTATAATATAATGACCTTATCACAGTCTTGTACTTATTATCAATGTATATTGTATTTTATTGTATGTCACTTTGATTGTATTTATAGACAGGTAATTCAATAAGATAATAAGCTAAACTTTAATTATATTTTTTCTGTGATTTTTCTAAGTTAACCACCATTGTACTGATGTACTTTCTTCATAAGTCTGCTTTCCATTCATTTGCTAAAATCTTTATTTTGCCTTACAACAGGCAAAACCAGATAAATTACATCACTGTAGAAAGCTGAGTTGCTTACCTGTAACAGGTGTTCTCCAAGGACAGCAGGAAGTTAGTCCTCACACATGGGTGACATCATCAGATGGAACCCCAATGCAAAAAACTTATGCCAAAGTTTCTAGAACTTTGACTAGCAACACTGAGCATGTTGGGCATGTCCTATATCACGCATCCTCACAGGGTCCCTCTTCAGTCTTGTAACATAGAGGACTAACATTGTGTCACTGGTGCACAAGGGCCTGGAATACGGCACACACGAGGTTCATGCGATCTACAATGTTTCTGAGACGGCATCGAGATTCTCTGTAGTGGGAATCAACACTCGCAGAATGGCATGGCTGCGGGCCTCGGATCTTTGGCTGGAGGTACAAGAACAACTTGCTGACATGCCGCGTATTGGAGAGAATGTCTTCAGAGAGAGGGAGAGGGATGCTGTGGCCCAAATTCAGGACCACTATGAGATCCTCAACAACTCTCTGCCAGTACTCTGTACCCATCCCTTCTCATCCGGGATGCCGTTGAGACCGAGGCCAAGGAAGTCTTTCTTTCGTCAAAGAAAGTACTATCCTCCCCCTCCTCACTCCCATCAACACCAACAGGGCTCCTGCGGCCGTCCCAGTCAACAGAGAGCCCCCAAGCCCCAGCTGGCTCCTCAGTCAACTCCAGGGACAGGGTTCTGACTGGGCTGCAGGGAGCATAAGCCAGTTGCTTGAAACCGGGACGATGGACCCTCCAGTCGGGAGCAGGTTATGGTTCTCTGGCTCAGTGTAACCTCCGTCCAGTGGGTTCTGTCCATCGTCCATCAAGGGTACCAACTGAATCTACTGGGTGTCCTGCCAAATTGCCCTCCATGCCCATATTGGGGGCCGGTAGCACATCAGGAGGTACTACTAGAGGAGGTCTCCTTCCTCTTAATGGCCAGAGCAGTCAAGACCATGCCACCAGGGCAAAGATTATGGGATTTCTATTCCAGGTACTTCCTGATTCCAAAAAGAACAGGATGACTCTGACTCATACCTAAGGGCGTTGAACAAGTTTCTAAAAAGAGAAAAATTCAAGATGGTTTCCCAGGGCACCTTGATCCCCCCTTTTGCAAAAAGGGGACTGGCTATGCTCCTTGACCTAAAGGACACATACACTCATATCAATATCTTTTCAAGTCACAGGAATTATCTCTGATTTGTGGTGGGAACACAACACTTCCAGTACCGGGTGTTGCTGTTTGGGCTCATGTCCGCCCCATGGGTCTTCACAAAATGCCTGGCTGTGGTGGCAGCGCACCTCCACAGACTGGGAGTGCATGTCGGTCTGTATATGGACATTGAATGGTTAAGAACATGTCTCAGGCAGGGGCCGTCAGGTTCATGCACATGACCATTTGGGTGCTGGAGTCATTAGGGTTTGTTCTCAACTACCCAAAGTCCTATCTCAGCCCATCACCTCAATTGGACTTCATAGGAGCCCTGCTAGTCACAGCTCAGGCCAAGGCCTTTCTGCCTTGCCAGAAGGCTGTCACCTTGGTGACCACTGCGGCAGAGATTCAATAGAGCCAGCAGGTGTCAGCTCAGCACATGTTGAGGCTGTTGGGCCATATTGCCACAACCATCCATGCTGCTCTCTTGGCATGTTTATACATGCGCAGAACCCAATGAACACCGAGGTCATAGTGGTGCCAGGCCACTCAGAGCCTCCAGGATTGCATCCAAGTCACTCCGTCTCTCCAGGACTCATCGTCCTGGTGGCGGGGTACTTCCCAATCTGGAACAGGGGATCTTGCTTCAGAGTCTCTCTACTCAAATTGTCCCAAACATGGATGCATTTACCCTGGGGTGGGGAGCTCATGTAGATGGGCTTGGTACCCAGGGTCTTCGGTCCACTCAGGAACGTTCTTGTCAAATCAACTTCTTGGAAGTTTGAATGATCAGGTATGCACTATAGGCTGTCCAACAAAGTTATCTTGATCCAGACTGACAACTAGATAGCCATGTGGTATGTCAACAAGCAGGGAGGCACGCGATCATACCAGATATGCCATTGGGCCCTGTCTCATGGGATGGTGCTCAGGGCCATGTACTTGGCCGAGGCGGAGAACATGGCAGCGGACAGGCTGAGTCGAGCCTTCAGATCCCATGAGTGGTCCCTGGATCAGGGTGTAGCAAATTGTATATTCCGCCTCTGGAGGAGCCCAGATGTAGATCTATTCATATCCCCTGCAACAGGAAGGTGCCTCGGTTCTGCTTCCTGTAGAGGTCAGATGGCAAACCACCTCGGACGCCCTTGCCCATCATTGGAACAAGAGTCTTGTGTACAGGTATCCTCTGATTCCCTTAGTGATGAAGACTCTCTTGAAGCTTCATGAGGACAAAGGGACTATGATTCTCATAGCCCCTCATTGGCCGAGACAGGTCTGGTTTCCATTCCTGTGGAGTTGTCCATCTGAAGACCAATCAGTCCAGGGACTTCTCCAGATCTCATCACGCAAGACCAAGGCAGCCTGAGGCATCCCAAACTCCAGGCTCTGTAGCTCACAGCCTGGATGTTGAGAGGTTAATTCTGCAGCTGCTTGATCTTTCAGAAGATGTGCCTTGGGTCCTGGTGACTTCTAGAAAGCCTTCCACTAGAAAGTCCTATTGACTGAAGTGGAGGAGGTTTTTTGTGTGATGTGAGCAGATGGCCCTAGATCCGTTCTCCTGCCCCACACAAAAACTGCTTGGTTACCTTCTATACTTATCAGAAGCTGGCTTAAAAAACAACTCTGTTAGAGTTCATGTTAGTGCAATTGGCAGATACCACTAAGGTATAGATGGTACACCGATCTCTGTACAGCCTATAGCTTGTACATTTTATGCAGGGCTTGCTTTAGTTGAAGCCTCCCCTAAGGCCTCCCACTGTGTCTTGGGACCTCAACATGGTGTTAGCTCAGCTGATAAAAGCTCCTTTTGAGCGCTGCACACCATTGATCTGAAGTACCTGACCTGGAAGGTCATATTTTTGGTGGCGGCCACTTCAGCATGCAGGATCAGTGAGTTATCCATCTTATACTAAGTTTTATCACAACAATTTGGTCGGATTTCCATCTTAACCAGTAAATTGCCCTGCCAATATTCTTTCCCAGGCCCAATTCACATAAAGGCGAGCAAGCACTGCACAGTTTCGACTGCAAGTAAGTCTTAGCCTTCTATCCGGAGCAGACAGAAGCCCAAAGTCAGTCCACCCAACTTTTTGTTTCGTTTGATAAGAATAGGTTGGGCGTTGCCACTATCAAACAGACCCTATCCAATTGGCTAGCAGATTGCATCTCCTCCTAATATGCCTAGCAGGGACTGCATTTTGGGGCTCATGACAAGGATCATTCTTTCAGAGCCATGGCAGCGCCGATGGCCCACTTGCGAGCAGTTCCCGTGGAGAAGATTTGCAAGGCTGTGACATGGAAGTTCTCTCTACACATTTACATCTTATTGTCTGGATAGGGATGGCCCACGTGACAGTAGTCCTGCACCTGCTTCCAGATATTCCACGAGTACTGGCTTATGTAGAGCTGGTAGACAACAATGTGGGCAAAAAGCATGGCACCTTGGAACACCTTCCTCCCAAGAGCATCTATTGCTCTGTAGTCCTTCCCCAGAATCACTGAGGAATGAGTCCGAGAGTGCTTGGGTCCGAGAGCACTTGGCCCTCTTGAGAGTGGATTCGACCACCACCAACTGGTGAGGCAGCTGACGCTTACTGAAACCAGCAGCCTTCTGGATGAGGCACTGTGAGGGGGTGTTCCCATATCCTCTGCAGCAACTCCTTGTGTACGGGGACCGGCACAATCTCCTTAGGAGGCTCCATGAACTGGAGGATTTCAAGCATTTTATGCCTGGTATTGTCCTCTGTTAAAAGCTGAAACAGGATGACCTCCGCCATCACCCTGACAAATCCTGCAAAGGTCATCAGGTGGGGACTTCCTTCACTCATCTGGAGTAGAAGGTTCTGATGGGAGACAATCCGAGCACTCAGAGGACTCCATAGGATCATCCCCCCAGGGGACATAGGGACCTCATCCTCACTGAATACTACAGAGGATGGGGCCCTAGGTGCTCTGCCTTTGTCCAGAGGTGTGGGCACCAGTAGAACTGATCGGGGACTACAGGCCTCGGCATCTCTGCCGGCCTCACTGAAGCTTCCTCCTCGTTGGAACTGGGAACAACCACCATATTGCTGGGGGAGGCCTTGGTGCCCCACTAGCCCAGAAACTGGCACCAGCTGGGTCAGTAATACACCGATGTGCACTTTGTGCTTCTGCAGTTGCAGGATGAGGGGCAGCAACAATTCCCGTGCCACAGGCCTGATGCCCTGCAGTTCCCAATCCACTACCAGCTGGACTCGATGCTCCAGCTTCTCCTCAAACTTTGCAGATGCCAACACCAACTAGGAGGAAGGAGGAGTGGCCAGATCTTCTTTGGACCTGTGAGGGGGATCGATGACTGGCACCAGGACCAGTGGAGACAGTCACGGACCCCTGGCACTGATAGAGGATGGGGTCTCCTCACTGTGGGGTTGCTTCAGGGGCATAACGGCAAAAGCCGGTGCATCCCAACACCCAGCACCGTACATCAACGGGGACCAGTGCCGATGCTTCTTAGGCTTCCCACGATGCTTGGTCCAGTCTTTCCCTGGTGCCGAGGCTGACGACGATGAACCTGGCATCCTTGGCCCGGAGATCGACAACAATCAGTCTCCAGTGCCCCTATCTGCCAATGGCACTGATGAAACCGACGGTCCCGTCAATATTGATGGCATGGTGTTCATCAGTGAGGCTCCATAGTCCATCAGTGTCAATGTCGATGGCTCAGACTTCCTTGACCCAAAGAGCTAATCCATTTTGTCAAGTCGAAGCAGACATCCCTTCAGGGTCATTTGGGTGCACAAGCAACAACCCAGGATGTCATGAGATGCCCCCAGGCAGAGGACATATATCTCATGAGGATCCGTAATGGACATGGCTCTCGAGCAACTGGGGCATCAACAAAAACTGGACAAGGACATGACGGAGCGAAAGAAAGGGGGCCATAGACACTAAACAATGGCAGCAGCTGTTGATGGCCAGCAGGCACCGGGGCACCGCTGCCACAGGGGGAATCAACTGCAAAAGAAAACTTACCAGAAATGCTGAAAACCTTGACTAGGACACCATGGTGAGGCACCAAGAGTGACTTGGCGATGGAACGATGCCAAAACCCATGAAAAAATGTGATGAAAACAGAAGTTTTCCACCAGGCCAGAAATCAGCCAAAGTAAGCTCAATCAGACAGCAAGAGTTACAACTCCACAGAAAGGAAGAGACTGAAAGGGATCCCATGTAGACGCGGGGTATAGGGCATGCTGAGCATGTTCATTGTGCCTAAAGTTTTAGAAACTTTGACATAAGTTTTCTGCATCAGGGCTTTATCTGATGATGTCACCCATGTGTGAGGACTACCAACATGCTTGTCCTCAGAGAAAAGCTTTCATACCAGGTCACTTCTTTCTTTCAAGTTTCAAACATAAATACATAAGTAATGAAAAGCTTCAGGTCTGCTTAAATTTTTGCAAACTATCGCATTTCTGTTGCCATGCACTTTGCAGGACTAAACGTATGGGCTCATTCAGGCACTATCTGCATGCAAGTTGTAAACCACCATACTTTTTTCAAACGAACAAAATCCAGGACTCTGATCTCTTCCAAGATTAGAGCAATTAGGAAAAGATAAAGATCTAGAAAGGTACTGGAATACTGTCAGAGTCTAAGATACTTGCAACCTCACGTGCCTGCAAAACTTTGAAAGGCTCAAATTATAATGAGTTTGTCAGCGGAGAATGATTTAAATTCATTGGAACTCTTCACAGTATAATTATGATAAAATACATTTGGCTGAAAGTATAGCGATAAATGGACAAAATATATGTATTTAGAGATTAACTTTTTAAAAGCACTTCCACGGATAAAACAGTGCTTTACATCCTTTGGAATTGGCTTGTTACAAAATTATTAGCCTAATATGAGGGTAAACTTAGGCACGTATGCGCTGTAAGATTACCCGCAGTGCACAGAAGTGTTTCATGGGGTGGCCTTGGGAGGGGTTTGCACTTAGGTTCATACTTTTGCCTTTTCAGAGGTATGTACAGATTTATCCCCAAATACCCCATAATATAAATAAACTAATAACTGTATTAAAAAAAGGATAGGCCCTATTTACTAAAGATTTTGGCACAAACTGCAACAGCTGGATCCCCAGCTGCTCAGTCTACCAGTTAGCTAAGCTTAGCAGGAAAACGGGTGAAAGCATAACTCCCCGAGGGGAGTTGGGTGGGCTATATGTCTCATTGCATTGCTGTCAGCAGAGAATACCTATTATAGGTAAGCAATTTAACCTTTTTCTAATGGCAGACAGGTACAATGGAGCCATAAAATAAAAAGGGAAAAACACTAAGAACAGTCACCAACAGGCAAACAAGAAAAAAATTCTCTTTTTGATGAAAGAGAACAGAAGTACTATCAGCACTGCGGGGGTCACAGAAAGTAGAGCCAAGTGGCAACCAGGCAACAATAGAAGTAATAGTTGCAACATTATCTCCAGCAGAGTGAATTCAGCCGCAGCCGGTTTGGGACAGGTACAGAAGAGTCAGCAGCGGTGAACATGGAGAGGAAACCCTCGACAAGGGAGGGGGTGGCAAAAGCAGCAGTGTGCAGGGCCTGTGAAAGCAGATTTGGCACCCCAGGCAAATGTTCAGTCATTCACACCCCCAACCCCTAACTTAATTACTGGCAGCACTGGCTCCAGCACAGCACTCCCTTCTTTGGTGGCATTGGCTCTGGTACAGAACCCCTCTGGACCTTATGCAGGCAGGATTTTGCCACCCACAAAATCTTGGTGCACTAGGCAACTGCCTAATTTGCCTAATGGAAACACCGGCCCTGGCGGTGTGGAGAAGAGAGAGATAATGATAGTTACAACAGACAAGCAGTAGGGCTAATGAACTAGCAGTATGAGGGATTTTTATATAAATCTAAGAACAGAGCAGATTAGAACATGGGCTGAAGGTAAGAGAGGTGGCAACAGACAGGATGTAGACCAGCATGGGAGGAAAGCAGTAGGAATGACGACCAGCAATGAGGGGCAAGCAGATAGTCTGTCATCATTTTATGACAGCAGGAACATTCTGTGGCAATTGCTAAGGTGTGAAGCCCATGCAGAGTTTGTCTATAATTCCTTTTTTCTTTCTTTTAACTCTCTCTTTTCTATATCTGAAACAAATAGGGGCTTTTTTTTAAAAAGAATTTACACACGTAAAGGTAGCACGTATCTTGGCAATTATCAAAAGCCCATTTACGTGCTTCAAGTGCACTTGGGTGCATTAAACCTATTGGCAATTCAATAGCATATATCATAGCAATTTGCAAAAGCCCACTTGTGCATAAAATGCATTTATGAGCGTAAAACCCAAATGTAAGTGCATACATCCTTTTGAAAATGAACCCCTTTGCCTTTAGAATTTTCAGTCTCTCCCTACATTTTTTTTAAATTCTCTCATTTAAGCCCAAACTTTGAGGGTATTCTCTTTTTTTTTTTTTATTTGCAATTTATTGAATTTTTCAAAAAGTATACAAAATTTATACTTTCAAGAAAATAAATTTTACAGAGTGACATAAAATAACATAAAATAATTCAAAACAGAGAAAAAAAACTCACAAAGAAACTCCACCAATTATGTCCTCTTAAGAAACATGAGTGGAGGAGACCAGAAAATCCAATGGGGAGAAAACAAGAAAAACATTTATATCATGTAACTGGCTTAACGATATTTGATAGTTTCTTTTCTTTACTGATTGCCAAACACTATTTATTGAGGAACTGTAGTCACTGTTCTTGCATTTAGGAATGACTTCAGTTGTTCAATAGCAGTAAATGCAAAATTTTCACCTTTGTCCTTAATAAGACATCTACATGGATATCTTAGTAAGAAAGTGTAGCCTAAGGCTACTACCTGAGGCCTTAACTTTATAAATTCCTGTCTCCTTAATTGGGTGGGTCTGGCAAAATCTGGGAAAATCTTAACCTGTTGGCCATAAAAATTTTCAGAGGAATGTTGAAAGAATGCCTTCATCACATTGCTAACATCCTTTTCTGTGACAAATGATACTAATAAAGTACCCCTGCCCAATATCTCTACAGCAGAACTTTCAATAAATTGAGTAAGGTTCTCAAGAATTGCCAATTGGTTTCCTTCAATTTTCCTTTCAATCTTCGTCAGGAAGTAAGCCTTATTTATGATGGGCAATTTTGATTCTTCAAATTTCAAATTTTCTAGGAAAAATTTTTTCAACATGCTATGGGTTTCTTCTCCCAAAGCCAAGGGAAAATTTAAGAATAGTAAGTTCAAATGTCTGTTACAGTTCGCCAATGCCTCCAATCTTTTAGACTGATAGCCCAGATCTTTTATCATTTTAACATCGACCATTTGAGCTTGTAAAGTTTTTTTCTCCACCTCTTTCAGCCTACTTCCAAGATCTTTCATTTGATCCTCCGTCTTAAGTTTCAGGTTTTGCATTTCAATATCCATTTTATTATATCTGGCATCCGCTTCTTTAACAAATTGCCCAATATTAGCCATTAGTTCCCACAATAAATCCAGTGTTACTGTAGGGGGTTTAGGGGGGATAACAAACTCACCCCTTCCCTGTTCCCTCAATGACTCTGGAGTTCTCCCCGTTGTAATCTCCGACAGTCTCTTCATCTCCTCACTCGGGTATACTGGAGACACAGACGGCTCACGATCTTCCGTACCCGGTGTGGCTGCTGTTTCCAACAGACTC
The DNA here is from genome assembly GCF_901001135.1 of Rhinatrema bivittatum. NCBI lineage: Eukaryota > Metazoa > Chordata > Amphibia > Gymnophiona > Rhinatrematidae > Rhinatrema > Rhinatrema bivittatum. The sequence goes on from NC_042617.1 coordinate 374,339,812, forward strand.
GAGGAGAGTCTAGAGCTTCCTGCCTCTGCACCATCTCGACGTCCTCCCTCTAACGAGTGGATGATGTCATCCGAGAGCGTCTGCTGCCGGAGAAGCGCCTGTTGCCCAGGCGCCGGTGGGGGTCGGCAATCCGGAGGTCTGAGACTGACCTCCCCAGGCAGCGCTGAAGCTCCCTCTTCAAACGCCGCAGCGGGGACAACATCTCCCGTTTTCACCATCATAGGAGCAGTATACTCGGTGATTCGCTTCTGTACTTCGAGCAAAGGTGGGTCAGTAGGGAAGACCCGCATTTTGCCCTTTCTTTTCGCTGGCCTCTTGTTCGAGGAAACAAACTTTTTAGGAGCGTCTTACAGAGCAGCTGCTCTCGCCGCCATTTTGGTCTCTCGAGGGTATTCTCTTTATAGAGAAGTGCATATATTCATGTCGCCTGTTTTTGGGCATAGTATATATGAGACAAGAAACCCAAACTCTTTCCATGTCAGCTTGGTATCTACTTCCCTATATTTTCACACCATATCCCCCCTATCCTCTTATGGTGTGGTCTGCAGTTGTATGAATAAGGATATCTATCAGTGTTATTACATGTGAGAAGGAGTGAATAAAGTTCCTAGCAGATGTGTCTTCAATGTCTTTCAGCGTTCACTACTAGTCTAAATTATGGTGTGATGTTTTAATATGGGTGAGAGGGGCTGTGTGTGTGTGTGTGTGTGTATGTGTGTGTGTGCCTTTTTCTCTTCAACTGTAATTTTGACAAAAACTTTTAAAATCCAAAATAGATGGCAGAAATTTATACTAGTAAATTTTAAATTATGACACTTTGGGAGACAAAGTATACTTCATGTTGGTCACACACAGAGAACAGAGAAAAAATCTCTCCAAATACAGAGTAAGTGACCAGAAATTATAAGTAAAATATGCAAACAAAAATTAAACTTTGGTTCACTTGAGCCTTACCTCCTTCCTTGGGTTTCATGCAAGACATGAGTGGTGGTGGAAATAGACGGGGAGGTCATGGATTAGTGAGCAGAGTAGCTTTTCTTTGCTCTGTTCTGTCCACTCTAGTTTCATCTCCTTACTGCCTATTCCCTACATGACAGGAATGTAGGCGAAAAGCACAAGGGATAGAGGGTGGGGGTGGAGGGGAAGAAAATAATAGGAGGGGAGGGGCTAGATTAAGGAACAGAGAGCCTCCGCTTTATTATATTGTGTCGACTCTAGCCTCACTCCTTCTCCTCCTGTTCCTTGTACACTGCCTGCCAGGGGAGAAGCTGGAGCAAGAAGCAAGGACCGTGCTCAATTGCCTGAGATTTGGGGAACTGGCCAATAGAATAATCGGGGCAGAGTCTTGAGTACTTATGCATACAAATGCATAAGTACTCAAGACTCTTTTGGTGCAGCACCATACCTATGGTGCTGCACCAAACGTTTTTTTATCTAGGCAATCACCTAGCTTGTCTAATGGAAGAACTAATCCTGTCTTTTTTTTTTTCAAGCCCTTTTTATATGGTGACATCAAAGTCTCAGCAAGTACCATGTACTTACTCCATCCCTATTCCAGACAATCATGTCTTCACCATGAAAAGTAGGAGGATATCCAAAATAAGAAAATGATGGGAGAAGAAGCTTTCTGTACATAGTACAATTAAATACTGCATATGGGCATTAAATACAATTAAATACTGGAATATCTTGCATACTTGCATAAATACTGGAACATCTTGCATACTAGTGGTTAGAGCAGTGGACTATGAACCAGGAGACCAGGGTTTGAGTCCTGCTGTTGCTCCTTGTGACCTTGGGCAAGTCACTTTACTCTCCCATTGTCTCAGGTACAAAACTTAGATTGTAAGCCCTGTGGGGATAGAGAAATACCTACAGTACCTGAATGTAAACCGATGTGATATCTCAATCGAATGTTGGTATTTAAAAATAATAATAAATACATACTTTATAGTATTTATAAGAAATATTCTCAGTTCCAGGTTCTTATAACATGGCACTTTGTGGCAGGGTAGAGTTTTTTTTTGCCCCTACAACTTCACTGTCATGAAAGGTGGCAACACTTGCAGTCAATAGTAAACATTTTATTGCCCAATGCAACTGACATTTTTGCCTAAATGGTAAGTTTAATTTAGTTTCATTTTCTTCTTGATATTTTGCAAATTTGTAACCAGATCAATATTGATCTCACAGTTTACTTGCAGTGCTAATCCTGATTTCACAGTGCCCTTGCTTTTTCCTTTTCTTCATCATCTCTTAAATGGAAACTTATATGATTTAATGACCTTAACAAGCATACACGTTTCATAAATTACTGCACAGCAGGACTGGGAGCTTATTCAGAAACTACATTACTACATGTTGTTCTCCAAATTATAAAACAAAATTCATTTGAACAGCAGGAGCAGAGAGAATAAAAGAAAAATTGAACATAGAAAATATAATCAAATTAAATTTTAATAATAAAATGTAACCAAATGATACTGAATGTGCAAATCAATAATACTGCAAAGCAATCCACAGAGTACACAAATAGAAGAATAGATATTTTCAACATCAAATGGGACAAAGCTGGTTAAGGTAAAAGACTCTGCATCTGTTTCCCTGTCAGGTACAAACATAGGTTATTTTCCAAGCCGCGTTATCAGGGGAGGATTTCTGGCCAAGTGTGCTGGTTTTGCAAATTGTGAAGCCATATCACACTGTTTTAATGCAGGAAATAACTACACCTTAAGCTGTGCGATATGGCTTTATTGCAGTTTGCAATGTGTTTTTAAATAGCAGAGAGAGAGAGAGAGTATATTGGTGAAGGCAAATATAGTAAACCACAAAATAAAATAAAAGAAATATTAAATAAACTTAGAGATGCACTATTCTTTAATTTCTGCATATATTAAATATATTTGAAAAGAAACCTTCCTAAACACTCTCAATCTGAGATTTCTATAACTGGGAATTTATATTTAGCTGGCAGGAGAGCTGTACCAAAAGTTACCTGCAAGCCACCACAGTTGAATAATAAGAATCCCAGCCAGATGCCTTGGTTATACAGGCAAATTTAAAACATTTGAAAAACATTTTTTAAATGACCTACATGTCTGGATGTTTGAGCAACAGCATCCCCAGTTTTGATAGCTGTTTAGAGTCTTACAAATCTTGGACTGGGGGGGAGGGGAGGTTCGAGGGGAGGCTGATGGTTAGGCTCAGTATGAGAACTTGTATGCTCACCCGCTAAAGTGGTAGAGAATGAATGAGGAGCAAAATGCAACAAGTAGTCTAAGCTTTTATGGCTCGCAGTTGGAATATATCCTTAGCATTGCCGACTGGAAAAAACTGGGCGAATTCATCCTTATCTGTTAATATCTACTATATTACTATATAAATCTAAAAAAGTGCAGGGGAGGAGTCAAGATGGTGGCATGACTCTGGACTGAGTCCTATGTTCCTGCTCTTTTCCTCAATTCATTACCTTCCATTGCATGTTTTTCCTTCATGATGCCACCATAATGGAAAGGGAAGGTTTGGTTGAGCAGATTGAAAATCAGGGGCAGCAATTAAATCTGCATTTCTTAAATTTCTCTAAATCTACTGCCTCTCCACCTTTGCAAATGTTTGAAAGGTATTTAAAGGATATTCTTTTACTATCTGCAGATAAAATTCCTCCACTTAGTAGAATTTATTATCTTCCAATGACGAGGCAGACGTTCCTTACTGGAGATTTAACTGACGTGCCAGCCGGGGATACTTTGGCTCTGAGCAATGGTGAATTTTGAGTCCATCAGAGTTACTTTGCTTGTTTCCTTCATGGTTAGGCAAGATTTCAATATTATTTTGCAACCTTTATTTTCAGAAAGCTACTGAGTATTTTATGAGACAGCATATCTGGGTTTTCCCAGATAAAACTAAATCAACTCAAGACAGAAGGAAACGTTTTGTATGAGGCAAGAAATTAGGACTTTGTGGGCATATTTTGTGTTGCGCTATCCCTGTAAATGTTTTGTTACGTATGCTCATGTTTACTATGATTCTTTGCTCCATAACAACTATGTACCTTTCTAGATATGAAGAAATGTGGCTTAGATTCTATGGGAGGGGTAGAGAGTCATTTGTTATAATGTCCAGCCTATTCGCTATTGCCCTTTATTGTTTCATTTTTCTTAATTTTTAAATGTTCTCTTTGCATCTTTTTTTACTTTTCTCCTCCCTCACTAGTTAATACATTGTGGACTAATTGCTGGGATTTCTTACATCTACGTTCATGGTATTTTTTTCTTCCTATTATTGTAATTGTAGAATCTTGTTTTTTTCCGTAAATAAGATTCTCTTGTAATATATATTAAAATCAATAAATATTAATTTTTACAAAATAAATCTTAAAAACATCAAATGACAAACCCTGAACATCCCAGCAGTGACAGGGGATGGAAGGGACACAGAGAATTATATTCTATTTTGGATTTCCATTCTTTTTCCCCCTAATAGGGGAATGACAGAAGAGGAGAGCCTTGGGAAGGGAGAGTGAAGCAAAGGGTGAGAGGCTGGAGGAGAGAAAGTACCGAGAGACTGAAGGGAAAGAGCAAGAGGCTGTCTAGGAGGAAAGGAGAAAGGGGTAGAGGCTGGAGGGAGGTAGCAAATAAGACAAGAAAGAGGGGGGCAAAAGGAAGGAAAGACAGCTTGAGAAATGGAGGTTGCGAGTGGACAGGAGGCACTTTTGGAATGTGAAGACCAAGGCTACAGTGAGAAAGGGTGGGATATGGGGAAATGCTGGAAGAGGGAGAAAGACTGAAATGGAAAAGAAAGAATGGAAAACAAGGCTGAAAAACAATTTTATTCTTTAAAGGAATATAATCTTTGCAATGATTATAATGAAAACCATCTGCAACGTTAAGCAACTATGGCAAAGAATCACCACAGAATCTCAACGATAGAACTGCAGAATTTCCCAGCTTTTGCTTCAGAATCTTCCTTTGATCTACCAAAGAAAACTAGAGGCCCTTTCCTAAGGGTTAATTTGGTAAACCAAGGGCTAACAAAGAACAAGAAAAAAGCAGAGAAAGCAATGCATTTTCTTTGCCTGCTTTATATATTTTTTATTTAAACCAAAGATAGAAATGAAAAACTTTGGAGATAAACTAAGAAAAACGGGGTCTATAAAGGTGGAAATTGGACATTATACTGAGGTTACTTATCAACCAAGCAAACCTAAAGTCCCTCACGAGAGGCAGCAGTCAGACGATAGTGTTTGGTGAATGCACAGACTCTACAATGAAAAATAGCTTCATCAAAAAACAGTATCCTGCTTCTTGGACTGAAGATCAAGAGAGGCATAGAGTACACGATTTGCTAAAGGCAGCCTCCTCCACCACCAGGTTCTCCAAGGGAGCAGAAGACGGTCAAAGCCAGGAATGCTCTTCTTCCTGTTCACAGCTAGTACAGCGTGAGGCATGTGCTCACAGTTATGTCACTGGAATAGCATGTGAGTGGTCACAGACAGCATGACGTTCTACTATGCTATAGTGTACGTTCCATATTGTATAGAAAAAGCCTTTAGCCACCTGTAATGCACACAATTTTGAAATGATTTAACCTCCCCGCCTATTTGTGAAATAATGACAGCACAAAAGGCTGATGAATTATGAGGACCTACATGTGTGTGACATCATTTTTAAGATTTTTGTACTTTATTTGCGATCCATAATGCTACTTTTATGAATTTTCTCTAACCATATATTTTGTAGATGAAAAAGAAATAGCAATTTGAAAAATACTGAGCAGTTTAGGTAGAAGGAAATTCAAATGCTTAAATTGTGTTTAACTTTTTTCTGCTGCCTAATAGGCAGCTCCTCAGGTGACTCCTTTAAGATGTGCTCTCTCCTAAAATAAGATCAGGAGAAATAAGGACAGAGTATACAACAACAAAATGTAAGGGAGTTTGACCACATGGTTCGCAAAATGTATTAAGGGGGATTAAGACCTTCTAAAGCTTACAAAAGTCAATGGTTTTAGACATTCTGGGGTAATCAAACACATCAAACACACAAGATATGAACATAAATTGAGTTTGAACATGGAGGTGATTATGCAGTTAATACATACAAAATATTCCATTTGTAAAATGAGGTATAAACAGCATGTTGTTTATATGCACAACTTTTTAAAAGTCAAGTTCTGCGTGTGTCCCCTGGAATATTTAACATTGCCAAATTTACGTGTGTTATGAAGATATGTGCATATCTCTAGGCAGCTGAAAATCCATTGATGTGCACACAATAATCTTAAAAGTGCAAGATCTTATTTTACATGCATAAATCCTGACTAAGCTTTCGAAAATTTACCAACATGAAGGGGGGGGGGGGGGAGGGAGATGTTTTTGTACCATTTTGAGGGCAGTTTTATAACAGCACAAAGTGGTAAAGTCAAGCATAAGTTAACTTTGCATGTGCAGATTACCTTGCTCTGAGCAGGTAACTTACATGCAAACATTTTCAAATAAAAAAGCATGCATGCAAGTCACAACTGCTCCCCTGGAACGCTTCTCTTCAATGCATGGAAAACTATATGTAAAAAATGGGTACGATGCACTGAGCTTGTTCCTATTTTAGAAGAGCAGACAATAGAAAAGTGCTGAACACTGTGGGGTAGATTTTAAAAAATTGCGCGATCGCGCACCAGGCGCGAACAAAAGTACGCTGGATTTTATAAGATACGCGCGTAGCGTATATGAATGTAAATCTGCGCGCGCCAGCGGGCTGCTGGCGCGCCATCACCCGACCCAGGGGCTGGTCCGGAGGCCTCAACCATGCCCCCGGGCCGGCGCCATGCCCCCGGGCCCGCCCCCGAAACGCTGCGGCACGCCCCCGAAACGCCACGTCGTTTCGGGAACGCCCCCGCCCCTTTTACGAAGCCCCGGGGCTCAGCGCGTCCCGGGGCTCAGCGCGCGCAGGCGGCCTATGCAAAATAGGCGCGCAAGGGCCCTGCACGCGTAAATCCGGCCGGATTTACGCGTGCAGGGCATTTAAAATCCGCCCCTGTAAGTCTTCTAGTTTTCAAAAGGTTATATTTACTTTCTCATTCAAAATAATATACATTTCGTATCTGAAAAGAACTCCTGATGTTCAAAAGAATTCTCAATCAGCACGTCAAAATGTCCCCCAGACAAGGACATCATGTTTCGCCAAGAAAGGCTGTGTTGCGAGGGACACAATGTGGGCAGTGGAAAAGCTACGTCTATCCTCTTTCATATCCCCCTTTCCCCCCCCCCCCGGAAACTGAATTTATTACAAAGTCTCACGCAGCTTAACATTCGATAACAGTTTTATTGGATGGATAAATAAATGGCCGCGCCCATATAAAGACAATAAATACAGCAACAAGCAACATTAGCATAATAATACAACATTGTAGAACTTTATTAACCTAACTACTAAGATAACTGTTGGTGACCAGTGCCCTCCTGTTACCAAGTGCTAAGCTCATAATTCCGCTGAGGCTTGCGCACAACCCCGGCCGTAGAAGCCGGGCAGCTGCCACTGACACCTGGCCGTCGAAGCCACAGCGTCATTGCCGGTGACCCGACCGTAGAAGTCGGGGTCATTTGGTCTAAGCGCCTCAGTGCTCCCTCTCACTCTTGGCCGTCGAAGCATCGAGGGTCTGTGTCGGACCTGTTGGGCCTCTGGCCCAATCAGAGCTGCCTGCTTCAGTGCTCCGGGGCCGCTGGCCCCCAAGGCCATGCCCTACGTAACCTATATGTGGGGGTGTCGCTTGTCTGGTCACCACGCCACAAAGCCAAGGGCTGCGACAGGTTCCTAAAGTACCGTCTCCCACTAGCTAAAACGCAGTGGGAGGGAAATGAAAACCCGCGCCGGCGGTGCCTGGTTGAAAAGGGGGGCCGCACACGCCACACGCCCCCTTTTCAATCCAGGCACCACCCGCCAGGCACGCCCCCCCGCTCCCACCCGCCTTGCCTTCCCCACCCCCATTGTACCCTGCTCCCTAACGGAGTCGCGGGCTCTAAGTGGTAATTGTTTAAATGCAACCTTTTGAAAAACTAGAGGACTTACAGTGTTCTGCACTTTTCTATTGTCTGCATTATATACAAAGTATGGACTGAACTTCCTGGATAGCTAGTTTAGAAGAGCAATTTGATTGCATGCAGCTGGGTTTAATGCAAGTCAATGGCTTTCAAAATGACTCCCTTTAATGTGTTTAAGGTAACACTGTTGTTAAATACCAGGTAAGAAGGTTTGGTATGGGGGTTAGGTATAGGTGTTTGCCGTTTCAAAACCTGTATCCAAAAACTAACTAAAATTACCCCTCTGAAAACTTTGCCTCTCATTCAGTTTAAGAACCATTACAATATACCCAACACAAGGCTTGCTAACACAGCCACCCACATTTTCTGCTGTATGCTTTCAATTTTAGCCATTCACCTTGTCCTTACCAATGAAGGCCATAAACTGCACTTGTCTTGTTACAAAATGGAAATGATATGCAGTGAACACACATGCATGTTTCATTTTTGAAGCACTGTATGTTGGTCAATTATTTTGCTGATTTAAAAAAAAAAAACAAAAAAAAAACGTTTTGGGAAGGAAGGATGGAAACCTGAAATTTACAGAAATTATAGATTGCAACATAAGAGGTATACCAAAATATAAACCACATTGCTCAGAAACACGCCGAGCTGCCAACAAGATAACTGTAGCTTGGAAGACAGACCAGAGATTATAAGCCTGGCAGGGTGCACTGGGTGGAGGAAACACACTTAGCTGGCTGGCTTAAGGATTCACTCCCAGCATCCGCTGTGCAGGAATACTATATGCCAGAGATGAGTTTATATCATTTGGAACTAGTGGGGAAAATGGACTGGGGAAACCCCAAATTAAAGTGTACAATACCTAAAATGGAAGTCTTTCCATCAGTAACAGAAAGCCTGCTCTAGTTGCCACCAACAGTAATAAAACATCAAAAGAGATGCCATTTGGAATAGGTGCACAGAAGCGATGGGTGATAGTGCCCTGCTGTATTTAAGAAAAATCTCTCTTTTAAGGCAGGATTCCCGAAGCCAAGAATCACATGATGACGTTTGTACTATCATGATTACAGAAAGTTGTAAAGTTGCTAGTGTGCTGCATTCAAGTAGCTGTATTGGTCCTGGAGAAAACTTGAGTCTATATATCAACAATAATTAAACCTACCCTTAACTTGGGACAGCTTTGAAAAAGACCAACAAAAAAAAAACAACTATTATAGTACATTAACTTTCAAGAGCTCAGAGGCTTTCTCTTCAGACATTGCTGGAGAAAACAGCTGATCCTGCCTCAGTCCTCTGGTTACTGAATGTCAGATTTGCATATGTCAAGGCCCACTCTTTGTCAAATTCTGTTGCTATAATACAGTAAGTGACATTATCGTGGCAGAACTTTGCATAGTAACAATTGTTTTAAACGATGCCTGCGTTAAAGAGAGAGGTTCAGAGAAGAGATTTGTTTAAGCTCCCTCTCTAGTGATATGGAGTATATTTTAACTGCTTTCGGTTACACTCCGCAGTGACATTGTAAAGCACTGTGACTGAACAGACAGATGTTGGGACAACTCCATCAGACTTCCTTAACGCTTTTGCACTATGTCTGAGAAACCGATACATTCCATACGCATAAAAATGTTTTCGTCCACACAGTATATTTTCATGTGAACTTTGAAATGTTTAGTCTATTCTCATCACACAGATTTTTCCTTCCACGGATATTTGCTTCTTTAGGTCATGGTGTCTTGGCAGAAGTTCTGTGGACATTCAGTCACTGTGACCCCACCTATAATAAAGCTTTTTGGCAACAGCTTATATTTTTTAACATGAGCACTTGCATACCCCTCAACACACACAGACTTCTCCTTGGCTAGGTGGGAGGAAGACTGGAGAAGGGCAGGGTCTACTATTATTTTCTGGCACACATACACTACACATAGCAACACAGTAACACAGTTGATGTCGGCAGATAAGCCCCCGATGGGCCCACCCAGTCTGTTTGGCTGCCATAGCTAAGGTTATCTCCCAGTTGTCAGCCATGCAAGTTAACAGCTGTGAGACTGCGCCGGCTTCATTTCTGCCCTTAATTGGGAAATGCATCGAAGCCAGTTTACTGCCCATGCAAGGATACTTGTCACCTCATCCCAACAACGCATAGTATGCAAAAAACTTTAATCTGCACGTTAAGGACCTCTTGTACATAGTAAAAAATAGCACGTTATACAACAACGGGTAGATTTTGTAAGTGGCGCGCGCTTCCCAGCCGTGCGCACACATGGACGCGCTGATTTTATAACATGCGCACGCATGCTATGAAATCGGCAGGCCATGTGCACATGTGCGTCGGATTTTATAATCCACGCACAAGGCGGGGTAACGTTCAGCAAATTCACGCGGCGACGCATCGCGGCCTTCCCCAGTTCCCTCCCAGTCTGCTCCAATTAAGGAGCGGACTAGGAGGGAACTTCCCTATCCCCTAACCTAACCTCTCTTCCCCTTCCCCTCTCCTCCCCAACCCCTAAATTCTACAGATTCCTTTTTTTTGTTGTTGTTGTTGTTCCAATACTTACTTCAGGGCCCAACCAGAAGTAAGTTGCACACGCCGGCAGTTGGCCAGCGTGCGAGGGTCCAGGACAGTACAGTGCGCTCCGAAGGAACGCACTGTTAGCCTGCTCTTGGACGCGCGTTTTCCCTTACCCCTTATTCAGTAAGGGGAGGAAAACGCGTGTCCAACCTGCGGCACCTAATAGCGCCCTCAACATGCCAAGCCGCACATTTTACTTTCAGAAATTAGCGATTTGATTTAAATTCCAACTTTCAGATACTTCAAAGCGGATTACATTCAGATACTGTAGGTATTTTGGTCCGCGCAGTTAAAACTGAAACTAATTTTATAAATTTGGCAACAATTTTGGAAATTCTGTACAAATTCTATGCTGCACAGTTGCACAGATTTCCCTTGGAGTAGGCAATAACGTATACCTATTTGCATGTGGTGAGCACAGCCAAAGGACTGGTGCTTATGCCCCCCCCCCCCCCCCCCATCCATGGCATGCACCTGATAGATGCATGTAGATAGACAAATGGACAGAAAGACACTGCAGAATCAGTACACACACCAAAACATTGGACTTGATCATTCAATAATAAAATATATTTCAATTTTCTATACTGACATTAAATAAAACATCAAAACTTCAAACAAGTTGGTATGACAGAAGTAAACAAGTTTTTTAAATGTACATAATTTAGGGGTCTATGTACTAAGAGGCATTAGGATTAATGGCCACATGTAATGTGACAGATAATGCCCAGGTATAACAGGTCAATCCTCTCTTTCCTTGAAACAGTCTTTCCCCCATCAAACCCAGAGTGAAATAATCTGTCCTGGTATCATGCACTCCACTTACATACATAGTTGCCCCCAAAGTTTTGCCAGCATAAGGGAGATGGCTTTCCTGCTCTACAATGGCACCAATGACACTGATCTGCTTGCCCAAATGTAACTGGCCCTAATAGAGAGGTGAGCTAAACCATGATCCCCAGTACTATGGTCTGAGCAATGAGGCTGGCCTGGCAAGGTATGTTGAAAAGGAAGTGAATTAAGCTAATTAATTGCAGGTATCATGATAATTGCAGGTATCATGTCTGTAATTTCTTGTTTCATTTCTCTTGCTTAGGGAAGGCAATAGTCAAAGCCATTTATGCAGATAAACAGACATGCCTGTGTAACCTGTCTGAAAGCTACTCTCTCAGACTGGCTAAAAGTACACATGGAGATTCCACAATGTGCATATTTTTAGTTGCATTTGGGGGATGCATTCCCAGGGGCATGTTTTGGATGGGATCAAAAAGGAACATTCACAGATTGTATGTTCAAATTTACATATTTACATATTTTCCATGTAGTTTTTATTTGCACATAAAGCACATGCAAAAGTCCAGGGCTACTTTGAACCCACAGCAAGTTTTGAAGTGAAAATATATTTGTACTTTCTCATTGAAATTTAGTACAAAATTCATAGGCAAAAAGTACCCATGGATTCTGTACCCAAGCAGATAGTTTGGCAATCGTTCCCTCTAATGCTGCTTATATTTTATTTTTATGGATCCTCTACCATTTCTGTTTCATGATTGCTGCGCAAGCAACGGCACAGAAGAATGATTATTAGCAGATACATGGTCTTGAAGATTGTGGGGTGAATTTTTAAAGAGCTACACGTGTACGTAGCATCTACTCACGTACATACTATTTTATAAACATCAAACATATGCAAGTATATTTGGTTTTGCGCGCACATATAATCACGGAAAAAAGGGATGGTCTAGGGGTGTTCTGAACATTTGTTCATGCAAATTGCTATTTTAAAGACACACATGCATAGATTTGCCAACTTACTTGTGTAGTTTTACACTTGCTAATTATCTTGCATGAAGTTAAGCATGTATATTGTGTACTATTGGTCGGATAATGAGGATGTTTGGGAGATACCAGTTCTGGAGATAGTTTTCAGGGGTGATGAGTCAGACGAACTGAACGAAAACACTGTGAACCTGGAAGATGTAGTAGGCCAGATTGACAAACTAAGGAGTAGCAAATCACCTGGACCGGATGGTATGCATCCTAGAGTACTGAAGGAACTAAAAAATGAAATTTCTGATCTATTAGTTAAAATTTGTAACCTATCATTAAAATCATCCATTGTACCTGAAGAATGGAGGGTGGTCAATGCAACCCCAATATTTATAAAAGGCTCCAGGGGCGATCCGGGTAACTATAGACCAGTGAGCCTGATTTCAGTGCCAGGAAAAATAGTGGAAACTATTCTCAAGATCAAAATCGTATAGAAAGACATGGTTTAATGGAACAGAGTCAACATGGATTTATCCAAGGGAAGTCTTGCCTAACAAATCTGCTTCATTTATTTGAAGGGGTTAATAAACATGTGGATAAAGGTGAACCGGTAGATGTAGTGTATTTGGATTTTCAGAAGGCGTTTGACAAAGTCCCTCATGAGAGGCTTCTAAGAAAACTAAAAAGTCATGGGATTGGAGGCGATGTCCTTTCGTGGATTACAAACTGGTTAAAAGACAGGAAAAAGTGAGTAGGATTAAATGGTCAATTTTCTCAGTGGAAAAGGGTAAATAGTGGAGTGCCTCAGGTATCTGTACTTGGACTTGGATCTGGAAAAGAATATGACAAGTGAGGTTATCAAATTTGCGGTTGATACAAAATTATTCAGAGTAGTTAAATCACAAGTGGATTGTGATACATTTTAGGAGGACTTTGCAAGACTGGAAGATTGGGCATCCATATGGCAGATGAAATTTAATGTGGATAAGTGCAAGGTGTTGCATATTGGGAAAAATAACCCTTGCTGTAGTTACACAATGTTAGGTTCCATATTAGGAGCTACCATCAGGAAAAAGATCTAGGCATCATAGTGGATAATACTTTAAAATCGTCGGCTCAGTGTGCTGCAGCAGTTAAAAAAGCAAACAGAATGTTAGGAATTATTAGGAAGGGAATAGTTAATAAAATGGAAAATGTCATAATGCCTCTATATCGCTGCATGGTGAGACCGCACCTTGAATACTGTGTAAAATTCTGGTCGCCGCATCTCAAAAAAGATAAAGTTGCAATGGAGAAGGTACAGAGAAGGGCAACCAAAATGATAAAGGTGATGGAACAGCTCACCTATGAGGAAAAGCTTAAGAGGTTAGGGCTGTTCAGCTTGGAGAAGAGACGGCTGAGGGGGGATATGTTAGAGGTCTTTAAGATCATGAGAGGTCTTGAAGAGTAGATATGAATCGGTTATTTACACTTTCGAATATTAGAAGGACTAGGGGGCATTCCATGAAGTTAGCAAGTAGCACATTTAAGACAAATCGGAGAAAATTCTTTTTCACTCAATGCACAATAAAGCTTTGGAATTTGTTGCCAGAGGATGTGGTTAGTGCAGTTAGTGTAGCTGGGTTCAAAAAAGGTTTGGATAAGTTCTTGGATGAGAAGTCCATTAACGGCTATTAATCAAGTTTACTTAGGGAATAGCCACTGCTATTAATTGCATCAGTAGAATGGGATCTTCTTAGTGTTTGGGTAATTGCCAGGATCTTGTGGCCTGGTTTGGCCTCTCTTGGAAACAGGATGCTGGGCTTGATGGACCCTTGCTCTGACCCAGCATGGCAATTTCTTATGTTTTTATGTTCTTATGGATAAGAAGTCTGGGTAACATGTGCAGAGTTCAGGCTGAAGAACTAGAAGTGTCTCAATGACCTGGAGAAGGATTGGGCGAACTGGTGGAATAATTGATAAAATCTGTAATTTCAATTATGCACATGTTTTAAAATATACTGATTTACACATATCCTACTTTATTTTCGTGCGTAAATATATAAGCATGCATATTTTAAAATAGCAAAGAAAAGTATGCGCTTTCAGTGTATTCGCCCATAAGCACACATATGTGTGTATGTTGCAGAGTAAAGATACATGTATTTGCGGGTTATAAAATGCTATCATAAATCTATGAGCAGCCATATTCACATTTATATGCTGCTGTGCGCAGTTTTTGTAAATTTCTTCTATCTTTAGTGCCAAAACAAATGCATAAGAATCCTTGAATATACAATATTCTCTATACTGTGTTACTACATTTACAGCATGCCCCAAGTGAAAACACTCTCAAATATGTTGGTTTTAAAATAAAATTAAAACGTAAACTTCACAATATTTTTATTTTACTGCACACTAAATTGTTTTTCTAAAACTCTACAAGTAACTAGCACATTGTATGTCATTAGGCATTTTTAAAACAGTCTTGCAACTGATTGAAGCCTGATGTCTTGACTGTGCATTAAGGAATATGTGTTCATGTGGTTCTGCTTGAACAATCACAAAGTTTGATTTTTCTTTCAACCATTTTATTTTCTAAGTGATTACCAACCTTTCTTCCATTTTGTTGTTACTAGATCAGTAGTTGCAAAACGTATTCTATAATGATACTGATTAAACAGGCCAGAACAGGGTTATTGACTAGATTAAGTAGCTAATTTAAAAATATATATATCATAAATATTCAAAGAAGCTGTAATGAGATTCCTACTGACCTTGGCAATTAAAGGCCAGTATCAAACATCCCTTTTTTGAGCAAAATAATTGAAAAAGCAGCAATAAATTTGTAGTACAGACAAAGAGTTTAAATAATACCAGCTGCTCTGGAGCTCCTATGGATGATTTATATTGAGAACTAAATTAAAGGCTGCAACTCTTTATTAGTCATTTTGGACCTAACCACTGCATACAATATAATTGATTATAGCATCTTACCTGACTCGCTATCTAACCTGTGGCTTGATGGCAAAACCTAGTTTTTGGCTTTGCTCCTTTATCTAGGGAAGAACTCAGAGAGTTATTCTGGGTAAATCATCTTTGGTGCATTGGCTTATAAACTGTGACATTCCCCAGGGTTCTATTTTGATCTCTTTATTATTTAATCTCTGTATGCTTTCCCTGGGGGGAGGCGATGGAGAAATTTGGTGTGTGCTTCCATATATATACAGTCAAGATTCAACTCTGTGCTCTAAGGTAATTGGGATTTTGTTGAAGAGTTGAGATAAAAATCTTGTCTAGGTTCTATGGTACACTGGATGAAAAATAGTAAGTTTATGCTGAATGCTAGTACACCAGAGTTATTCTGAATAGACAAATCTGTGCTATAAAAAACGTAGTGATACCCTCCTTTTTAGATGGGAAGACTCCATTAGTAAAACTCTGGGGGCGGAATAATATATATAGTTTGATTAGAGCAAGTGATAAGGGTTCAAGTCAATTTAACTCTTGTTGTTACTGGGCCAGAACTTGCAGCAAATTTATTAATCCAGCAAGTATCAGATTCAAGAAAACACAATGGACTAGGTTTGTTTTAATAGGCAATACCAACTCTTTACATCAGGCAGTACCCGAAGTGAGCTGCTCGTTTGTAAATGAAGCTGAAATCTGTTCTTTCAGATAGATATCAGAATAATGCTCATTATCACAAACAGACTACTGATTTGCAAGGTGGAGAAGTTGCACAAGAAACAGGATACTTGACAAAAAGTTTCTTGGTTGTTCAACAAAGCATACCAAACCACCCAAAGGATCATCTAAACATCGCCGTCCTCCAACCCAACCTCATGACTAATTGAAATTCATCACATCTATGCTTTTCTTAAATAAGAAAGAACTCATAAACTGAACTTAATCATTACTTATGTTATTTCCTAAGGGGTAGATTTTAAAAGAAGCGCGATCAGCCTACTTTTGCTTGCGCATCAGACTCAAGCAAAAGTACGCTGGATTTTAGTAGATACGCGCGGAGCCGCGCGTATCCACTAAAATCCTGGATCGGCGCGCGCAAGGCTATCGATTTTGTATAGCCTGCGCGCGCCGAGCCGCGCTGCCTCCCCCCGTTCCCTCCAAGGCCGCTCCGAAATCGGAGCGGCCTCGGAGGGAACTTTCCTTTGCCCTCCCCTCACCTTACCCTCCCTTCCCCTACCTAACCCACCCACCCGGCCCTGTCTACACCCCCCCCTTACCTTTGTCGGGGGATTTACGCCTCCCGGAGGGAGACGTAAATCCCCGCGCGCCAGCGGGCCTGCTGCGCGCCGGGCCGCGACCTGGGGGCGGGTACGGAGGGCGCGGCCACGCCCCGGGCCGTAGCCACGCCCCCGTACCCGCCCCCAAAACGCTGCCGACACGCCCCCGGAACGCCGCGACGACCGGGCCCGCCCCCCGACACGCCCCCGACACGCCCCCCTCCGAGAACCCCGGGACTTACGCGAGTCCCGGGGCTCTGCGCGCGCCGGGAGGCCTATGTAAAATAGGCTTCCCGGCGCGCAGGGCCCTGCTCGCGTAAATCCGCCCGGTTTTGGGCGGATTTACGCGAGCAGGGCTCTGAAAATCCGCCCCTAAGCCTAATAACAGTTTGTACTTTACAACCATTGTTAACCCCCATTTCCCTATAACCTATTTTGTAAACCATTATGATGGCGTTATTTTAACGTTTCCGAATGACGGTATATAAAACTCTTCAAATAAATAAATAAATAAATAATGAGGTAATTTGTGATAGAAGAAATTGCAAAATCAGTACAAAACGTATACAGTCAGGACATTCATTATCTCTCATCAATATATGGAAGAGGGAGTGCACTCCCTCTACTGACCATTTGTTTCAAGTATTATCAAGAATAAAGAACAATGGATGCTCATCATTTCTATGTTTCATGTCCAAAAAGCAACTGACATTCCAAATATGGTCATGCCATTCCTGGGTATAACTGTTAGTGACCCAATCAAGCGCATTCACATTCAGAATTAATACTTCAGAACTCTCATAATCAAGAATTCCCACATTCAAGACCTGTTAAAATAAAAACCTGCCTATCAGGAATTTAGCCAAATAAGTTTATCCAGTTAACTTTAGGACTGTTTTCATGAACCCTAAAGTTACACCCAGAACAACTCTGGTTATCCAACTAAAATTTATCCAGTTAATTACGTACAGGACGATACAGTAAAGTGTGGCCGCGGATACCCTGCTTCTAACCCGCTTTCTACTCACAATTTGGCCGCATTAGCCCAACCGCGATTCACTATCCCTTTTAACCCATCCTTACCGCTTCTTTAAATCAACAGGTAACCCTTTCTGCCCGCGGCATGTATATGAGATGTAAACGATCAGATTAGCTATTCCCTCCCATTCAGTAACGCACGCCCAGACTATCGCCTTTTTAACCTGCAGTTTAGCCGCGCGTTTAACCTGCTAATTTACCGCCTACCCCTACCCCTGCGTTAGAGGCAGGGATAAGGGTAGACAGCAAACTTTCCCCCAAAAGAAAACCTAAAAACCTAAAATCCCCTCCTCCCGAAGCGACTCGACATGTAAAATATGTGAATAAGTGTAACCAACTTACTTTTTCTTTCTTTTTCAGCCTTCTCTGACGTCCTCCGGAGGCGCCGTGGCTCCCTGCCTCCCGGGGGCAGCCGGCGGCGAAAGCGGCTTCCAGCGGCCCTGCCGGCGAAGACGGACGGACGCACGCCCGTAGTGAACGGGCGCTCAAGCCAGCGAAAGCACATGAACGGGCGTGCGTGTCGTACGCCG
Source organism: Rhinatrema bivittatum (assembly GCF_901001135.1). Lineage (NCBI taxonomy): Eukaryota > Metazoa > Chordata > Amphibia > Gymnophiona > Rhinatrematidae > Rhinatrema > Rhinatrema bivittatum. The sequence continues at coordinate 374,357,986 of NC_042617.1, forward strand.
TGACGTCACACACGCCCGTTCAAGTGCTTTCGCTGGCTTGAGCGCCCGTCAATTTGGGCACTCTAGCCAGCAAAGTGTACGCCGTGACGTCATGCGCTTCGCTGGCTAGAGCGCCCAAATTGACGGGCGCTCAAGCCAGCGAAAGCACATGAACGGGCGTGCGTGACGTACTTTTTTTTACTTTTTGGGATCTCCGACTTAATATCGCTATGATATTAAGTCAGAGGGTGCAGAGAAAAGCAGTTTTTACTGCTTTTCTGTGCACCTTCCCGGCGCCGGAAGAAATTAGCGCCGACCTTTGGGTCGGCGCTAATTCTGAAAGTAAAATGTGCAGCTTTTACTTTCTGTATCCTGCGCGCATAACTAATAGGGCCTTCAACATGCATTTGCATGTTGAGGGCGCTATTAGGTGCCGCGAGTTGAACGCGCGTTTTCCTCCCCTTACTGAATAAGGGGTAAGGGAAAATGCGCGTCCAATAGCAGGCTAACAGTGTGCTCCGTCGGAGCGCACTGTACTGTATCGGCCTGTAAGTAAACTTGATTAATAGCCATTAATGGACTTCTCCTCCAAGAACTTATCCAAACCTTTTTTTAACCCAGCTACACTAACTGCACTAACCACATCCTCTGGCAACAAATTCCATACATTCATACATTTAGGCTGAAAAAATCCAACAGAACAGTAAACAATGATGAAGTAGGGTGGGAAAGATGAGATACTGATGACCACTAGCCAAGAGTGAGACCTTAGTTGATCATGTCTGACTACCTCACAATTGCACATTTGATAAAGGTGTGGCATTGTCATGAGAGGCCTCTCCATTAATGGTCATTATTCCTTTCATCCATCATAAATTCTCTCATACCATGACCCACTAGAACTGCCTATACTACAGCAGATATCCAAACTGTTCCTACTTTGCTACAGTTTCATCTTCTTGATCAAAATCCATCCATCTGTTAAAAAAGCACTCCTCTCTTTTCTGCTACTAATGAATATATTCATTTTGCTTTCATTCTACTTTAAATTATATGTTCCCTATGAAAAGACTGTAGCAACAAAGCTTCTAGAAAAATAATTTAATCACAAAATATTCTCAAAGAAAACATATGCTGATACATAATCAAATATGGCAAACAAGTGCCATCTGTATTTGACTTAATTTTGCTCCATAAATGGCTAAATAAACAAGCCAAACCCTAAATTTGCTTGACTGCTACAGTATTATATTCCTCCATTAATGAGTTGCAGTACCCTAGTTGCATTTTTTTGATTCAATCATTTGCCAGGCTGATGGTTTTGGATATGATACCTCAACAATTCTTAAATCTTTTCCAATACAGCAGTTTGTTTAATGGGACAATGTCAAGACTGATAAAATAGGAAACTAGATAAATCTTGTTACCCCCCTCTATAAACTGATGCACCCTTGCTTTTCTTTCAGCCTTTCAACAGTATTCTTTTAATCATCTCAATGAAAATAAGAACATTTTAGGACCAGAAGACCATATTTCAATGTCTGATATTTGTTTCTAGCTATAGAACAAAGATCATGGAAATATAGCAACCAAACTCCACAGCAGTTGAAAAGGAACTGTCTCAGCAGATTAGGCCAATCTTGTTTCACTTTATATTTCTTTGCTACTACACCTCAGCTGTAAACAAACTTAACAATTTTTAAATTTGCATTTTATCAGTCCTGGCATGTTCCCCTTAAATGCTGTACATAAATGCTTTCTAATAAACGGACTGCCCAAAGATCTGTTATAACTCAATTTGAATGGTATAGTAAAGCAAATGTTGCTTACCTGATGTAACAGGTGTTCTCACAGGACAGCAGGATGTTAGTCCTCACAAATGGGTGACATCGAGGATGGAGCCCACCACGGAAAACTTCTGTCAAAGTTTAAACAGAACTTTGACTGGCCCCTACTGGGCATGCCCAGCAAGGCACTGACCCTGCAGCCAGCAGGGGTCTCCCTTCAGTCTGATTTTCAAAGCTACAGGCAGTGCCTAAAAAGGAAAAACAAAACAAACCCAACACCGCGGGGTGGCGGGCGGGTTTCGTGAGGACTAACATCCTGCTGTCCTGTGAGAACACCTGTTACATCAGGTAAGCAACATTTGCTTTCTCACAGGACAAGCAGGATGGTTGTCCTCACAAATGGGTGAGTACCGAGCTGAGGATGTCCTGACTTGCACCAAATGCACCCAATGACGTGCAACAGGCACTACAACTGGGGTGGAATTTGGTAAAGGGCATCCGCACCCTACCGGGAAGGTGGAAGGGTGTTGGTACATCACGTTGGAAAAAGGTTACGCAAGACAGATTGGCCGAAGATGGAGTCCTGTCTTCCAGCTTTGTCCAAACAATAGTGGGCTGCAAAGGTATGGAGAGAACTCCAGGTTGCAGCCCTGCAGATGTCAGGAAGCGGCACCGATCGAAGGTGTGCCACTGACGTCGCCATGGCCCTCACAGAGTGTGCTTTCACACGGTCTTGAAAGGGAATGCCAGCTTGCTGATAGCAAAAAGAAATGCAGTCCGCCAACCAGGAGGAAAGAGCCTGCTTACCCACAGGATGTCCTAACTTGTTAGGATGAAAAGAGACAAATAATTGAGTGCTCTTCCTGTGAGCAACTGTACGGTCTAGATAAAAAGCTAGAGCTCGTTTGCAGTCTAGGGTATGCAGAGTCTGTTCCCCGGAGTTGGAGTGGGGCCTGGGAAAAAGATAGGTAGTATGATGGATTGATTAATATGAAACTCAGAAACTACCTTAGGTAGAAATTTAGGGTGAGTGCGGAGTACCGCCCGGTCCTGCAGGAGCTTAGTGTAAGGCGGATAGGTAACTAGGGCCTGCAATTCACTAACCCTGCGAGCTGAAGTGATAGCCAAAAGGAATAACACTTTCCATGTGAGATACTTTAACTCACAGGAGTGCAGAGGTTCGAAAGGAGGTTTCATTAGACGACCAAGAACCAGGTTAAGGTCCCAAGATGGGGCCGGAGGACGTAAGGGTGGCTTCAGATGGAGCAAGCCTTTAAGAAAACGTGTTACTAGGGGTTGTACTGAAATAGGGACACCCTGTACACCTTTATGGAAGGCGGCTACCGCACTGACATGCATTCTGATAGAAGAGGTTTTAAGACCTGATTCAGAGAGATGCCATAAATAGTCCAAGAATTTGGAGATTGGACAGGAAAGGGGATCAAGGGACTGAGAAGTGCACCATGATGTGTACCTTTTCCATTTGTATGAGTAAGACTTTCTTGTGGAAGGCTTTCGTGAAGCTATCAGGACCCGAGAAACGGAATCTGAAAGGTTGAAAGGCTGAAGGACTAACCTTTCAACATCCATGCCGTCAGGGACAAGGCTTGGAGGTTGGGATGGAGGAGGCATCCGTCGTTTTGAGTGAGCAGATGCGGGTCCTTTCCCAGAGGAATGTGCCTGCGGATGGAGAGATCCTGGAGTATTGGAAACCATACTTGGCGTGGCCAGTAAGGTGCTATCAGGATCATGGTTCCCCCGTCCTGGCGTAGCTTCACGAGAGTCTTTGACACAAGAGGAAGTGGAGGGAATGCATAGAGCAGACCGGTTGTCCACTTGAGGGAGAATGCATCTCTCGGCCGAGAGTGCTGGCTCCGAATGAGAGAGCAGTAATCGTCCACTTTGTGGTTCTGAGGGGACGCAAAGAGGTCTATGCGGGGAGAACCCCACTTGTGAAACAGAGAGGGTCGCTACCAGAGGATCGAGTGACCACTCGTGCGGTTGGAAGACACGGCTCAGCTGGTCTGCCAATACATTGTCTACTCCCGGCAGGTAAGTGGCCCTGAGGTACATGGAGTGGGAGAGGGCTTCCGCCCAGATCTGCGCAGCTTCCTGACACAGAAGGAAGGAGCCTGTGCCTCCCTGCTTGTTTATGTACCACATGGCCACTTGGTTGTCCGTCTGGATTAAGATTATCTGATGAAAGAGATGATCTTTGAAAGTGCGGAGCGCATAGCGGATTGCTCGAAGTTCCAGGAAATTGATCTGGTGTTCGGCTTCCTCTTTGGACCATAACCCTTGGGTTTGAAAGTCGTCCACATGGGCTCCCCAACCGATGTGAGAAGCGTCGGTGGTTAGGATTACTTGCGGATCCGGTGGAAGAAAGGGTAAGCCCTGAAGGAGGTTGACCTGAGTCGTCCACCAGGTTAAGGATAGGCGCAGCGCTTGTGTGACTGTGACTATGGAGGACAGAGGCTGAAAAGCTTGAATCCATTGGTGTCGTAGAGTCCATTGTGTTACTCTCATGGCTAGTCGGGTCATGGGAGTGACTTGAACCGAGGATGCCATGTGCCCTAGGAGAATGAGGAACTGGCGAGCCGTGGCAGTGTTCTGAGACTGGAGCTGGCGAGCCAGGGACATTAGGGTGTGGACCCTCTGAAGAGGAAGGTAAGCCTTTGCCTGTAAGGTGTCCAAGTCTGCCCCAATGAAGGATAAGGTTTGAGACGGGACTAAGCAAGATTTCTCGTAATTGACAAGAAACCCTAAGGAAAGGAGTGTTTGAATTGTCAATTTTAGGGAGGATTGAGCTATCTGTTGGGTGGAGGCCCTGATTAGCCAATCGTCCAGGTATGGGTAGATGTGGACACCTTCCTTCCTGAGGAATGCTGCTACCACTACGAGACATTTGGTAAAGACTCGTGGGGCAGAAGCTAGACCGAAAGGGAGGACACGGTATTGATAATAGTCGTGGCCAACTAGAAACCGCAGATATTTGCGATGGGATTGTGTGATCGCAATGTGGGTATAAGCGTCCTTGAGGTCGAGAGAGCACAGCCAATCCCCTCTTTGTAGCAGAGGGAGCAGCGCGCCTAGGGTTACCATTTTGAACTTCTCTTTTTGAAGGTATTTGTTGAGGGCTCGAAGGTCCAAAATGGGACGTAGTCCCCCCGATTTCTTTGGTATTAGGAAGTATCTGGAATAGAATCCCTTGCCTCGTTGAGAGGGAGGAACAGGTTCTATAGCATTTGATTGCAGAAGAAGGGATACTTCCTGTTGTAATTGAGCCAAATGGGTGGATAGACTCCACGCTTGAAGAGGCGGGGAGTCTGCCGGAAGAGTTATGAAGTTGAGGTGGTAACCCTGTGCGATAATTGTTAGCACCCACTGATCTGAGGTGATCTGCAACCAAGGTTGTAGAAAATGGTACAGTCGACCTCCTACAGGGATGTCCGGAAGAGGGGTTTGGCATGTGTTCCCTACAGGGGAGTCAAAGGCCAGCCGCAGGCCCAGGAGGAGGGGCTACAGTAGGCCTTTGTTTCCTAGGCTGACGCGGCTGAGGCCTAGTAGAGGATCGAGCTGGACGAGGCCTGGCCGATGGAGGGTAATAACGGCGTGGTCGAAAGAATGACTTCTTAGAGTCTTTCTTTTGCGGTTGCTTGGAGGTCAGCTCAGGTGGGACAGATGAGAGTTGTTTCAACGTCTCATGGTGGTCTTTCAACTCCGCCACAATCTGCTGAATTTGCTCTCCAAACAAATTATCGCCTAAGCAGGGTAAATCAGCAAGACGATCCTGAACCTCTGGGCGAAGGTTGGATGATTTTAACCAAGCCCAACGTCTGGCTGAGATGGCTGTGGCTGAAACTTTTGTGGAAGCATCGAATATGTCGTAGGCAGTCCTAATCTCGTGCTTCCCTGCCTCAAATCCCTTGTGAAGAAGGGCTTGAAGCTGCGGTTGGTATTGGTCTGGTAACGTGTCAGCATAGTCTTGCATCTGCTTAAGGATGGCTCTGTTGTACTGAGTCATATAAAGTTGATATGAAGCTATGCGTGAAATCAACATAGCTCCATGATAGACTTTCCGTCCAACACTATCTAGGAACTTGTTGTCCCTGGTAGGTGGGGTAGAAGAGTGTGGCTTAAGACGCTTGGCCTTCTTCTGCGCGGACTCAACCACAACAGAGCGATGATCCAGTTGAGGTTTTTGGAAACCTGGTGCTGACTGGACAAGGTAGGTGGAGTCAGCTTTTTTGTTAACTGGGGACACTGATGAAGGAGATTCCCAGTTTTTCTTGAGCAGATCCAAAAACACCTGGTGTATAGGGATGGAAGCGATGATTTTGGAGCATCCAGAAATTGAAGGAGTTCCATCATCTGGTGTCTGTCATCAGCTTCAGATTGTAGTTGAAAAGGTACAACTTCAGACATCTCTTTCACAAAGTTAATGAAAGATAGATCCTCAGGAGGAGATCTTTTTCTACTCTCTGTAGGAGATGGAGGCGAAGGCAAATCCGTGTCAGAAGATGTATCATCATCATCACCCCAGGTATCGTAGGGATCAAGTGGGGTTTGTAACCCTGATGGACCTGGCTGAGGCTCTAAAGGCATCGATGGAAACCGAGGTGGAATCGGTGCCGTAGGTGGAACCAGAAATGGCATTGATGGCTTCGGTGCTGTCGATGGAATCGGTGCCTGGCGTGGAATGGATGGAACCGAAGGATATATCGGTGGAGATATACCAGAAGGCACCGATGGAACCACCCCGGAAGGGGGAATCCGGAACGGTGTTTCTCCTGCCGATGAAAATCCAGTCGGAGACGGTGGTGTTGTCGATGGCACTGGAATCACCGATGGAAGGGCCGTCATGAGCGCCTCCATGCGGCTCAGTAGTGGTGCTAGCGCTTGTATCAACGGCTCGGTGGTCGGTTCCTTCCTCGGTGGCGAAGCCGGTGCCGGTGTCGGTGCCGGGGGCGGCACTGGAACCGGTGCCGGAGACGGTGCCGATGGAGGTTGCAATTTCTTCATCGCTTTCTCGATGGCCTCCTGGACCAGCCGGTCCAGTTCTGCCCGGAGACCAGGGGTAACCATACCCGGCTCGACGGGAGAGGGAGGCTGAGGCAGGGCCGGAGGGACCACCGTAACCGGTGGGATCACGGCCCCCGCACCCCGGGAGGGTGAGGGTTTCCTCAATGCCTGCGAACGAGACGTGGAGGTTGTCCGGTCCGTTCGCGGCTTCTTTGTCGGTGGCTCGGCTTGAGCAGAGGTCGATGGCTGTGGATCCTCGACAGGCCGAGATTTGTGCCGTCGATAGCGGTGCTTTTCCTTCCGATCCCCTCGCCCATCCGGGGAAGGGACTGGAGTCGACGGCCGAGAAGCGATCGATGGCGGACGGTCACCGGAGGGTTGACGATGATAGTACAACTTCGACGGTGCCGGTTCCGATGACGTCGATGCTATCGATGGCGTTGGGGTGGGTGCATGGAAGAGGAGCCCCATCTTCTCCATCCTGGCTTTGCGACCCTTGGGTGTCATTAAGGCACATTTGGTGCAAGTCAGGACATCATGCTCACTACCCAAACACATCACACAAACCCTGTGGGGGTCTGTGATGGACATAGTCCGGGTACAATCCGGACAACGGCGGAACCCCGTTGCCATGGCCTGAAGCCAAAATTTAGGCTGGGGATCGGTAAGTGCCAACAGGCCTCAAGGGCCAAATTCGACGGTAGTCGATGGAAAAAGGCAAAAAACTTACCGGGTTCCGTAAGATGACTAAAAATTTGTCGAAGGGAGACCCCTGAGGGGCAAATTTTCTTAGGAAATTAACTTCCAAATTCCTGTCAGGAACGTGGTTAGAGAGCTCCTTTCACCGCGTGGCAACTGCTGCGCGGAAAAAAGAAGACTGAAGGGAGACCCCTGCTGGCTGCAGGGTCAGTGCCTTGCTGGGCATGCCCAGTAGGGGCCAGTCAAAGTTCTGTTTAAACTTTGACAGAAGTTTTCCGTGGTGGGCTCCATCCTCGATGTCACCCATTTGTGAGGACAACCATCCTGCTTGTCCTGTGAGAATAATGTATACAATTAACTAGGGAGACAAGATTTTAATTTAACACCATGGCTTTATAAGTGATTTACTGAAAAGCAGGATAATTATTTAATATATAGTCATTAATATATTAAATACTGCAGTTTATTATACATATATGCTCAATAAAATATATTTATGTTTAAAAACTGAATAACTATAACAAATACAGCCTGAATATGCTTCAGATAACTAAAACACAAGTTTTCCCCTAAGGATTTATGCACTTGTGACAGAATCAAGGGTTCACACGTTGAGAAGTTGACTAAGGATTAGAACAGACAGGCTGTAAGATATACAAAGAACGTGATAAAGGGAATATGACTGGAAATTGTACAACCAGAATTCTCTTAGTGACAGATTTTAAAATCTGGGGTCGGTGCGCGCAAGGCTGCGCAAAATCAGCAGCCTGCACGCGCCAAGCCACGCAGCCTGCTTCCGTTCCCTCCGAGGCCACTCCGAAATCGGAGTGGCCTTGGAGGGAACTTTTTTTTGTCTCCCCCCACCTTTCCCTCCCTTCCCCTATCTAACCCACCCCCCAGCCCTAACTAAATCCCCCTCCCCTACCTTATTTTGTTGAGTTACGCCTGCCTCTGACAGGCGTAACTTGCTTGCGTTGCTGGCTCCCTGCCCCGGCACAGGCCGCTGTGCCGGAGCACTCGGCCCCACCCCTGGACCGCCATCATGCCTCCGGCCCCGCCCCCAAACATGCCCCGGACGCCGCGCCAACCCCGACACGCCCCCCCCCCCCCCAAGCAAAGCCCTGGGACTTACGCGCGTCCCGGGGCTTTGCGTGCGCCGGCGGCCTATGCAAAATAGGCACGCCGGCACGCAGGGCTTTTAAAATCTACCCCACAGTGAATAAGAAGTAGTTGGCCCACCAGGGAAGCAAAAGGTGCTACAGGGAAGAAAAGGAATGGTAGAAAGGAAGTGATGATGTTGTACATAAAAGCTTGATAGCTAATGTAGTTCCAAGGGCACATGAGCTATGGAGACAGCTATGGCTAATGTGGTTGTGATTTAAGCTAGAAGAAAAGCTCTCAAAACTTGGAGAGAGGAGCCGATGTACATTGGAACTGCCAGGAGGTGTTATTCAAAAGTAGACTGTGGTAACCCTACAGCTTCCACTCCAGATGAGCACAGTTTGAAGAAGTTTCATGCTAGGCTTAGAAAAATTGGCAAGCTAACCACTTAAGGGAATTTTAAGCTGCTGCAAGGAACTTTCTGCCTTCCTGAGTGTGTCCGCAGTATGTATATATGGATCACTACTGTCTCAAGATTGGAACAGTTAAGGGGTGGATTTTAATAGGTGCGTGTGCTACCCGGCGAGCTCACATGGATGAGCTGATTTTATAACATGCGTACACCAGCTTGCGCAAGGGGAGTTAGATTTTTGCTAGTTTCGCGCAGCAACACATCGTGGCATTTCCCATTTCCCTCCCAGTCCACTCCAATTAAGCAGTGGACTGGGAGGGAACTTCCCTACACCCTACTCTAAGCTCCCTTCCCCTCTCCTCCCCAACCCCTAATTTCTACCTTTTCCTTTTTTTTTTTTTGCCTTCCAACTAACTTCAGGGTCCAACCTGAAGTAAGTTGCGCGCACCGGCACCCAGCCAGCCTCCGGGACAGCATTTTTCATTTTTTCATTTATTAAAATGTATTAATCGCCTAACACTTAACAAGGCCTAGGCGATATACAAGGGTACATACATAATAAAAACAAAATAAAATACAGACAACAGATTTCAGCTTCACAGAAACCAAGCCGCAAAATACCAAATATTAATGGTACATTTACTATTTTAGACATAAGAAATCAATTCCTCTGTCCTGACCCGCCCCCCCTCCCTGCCCCTCCCCTTGCAGGAAGGCCACCGCTTATGTGCGCACTGGCCTTTACACGCGTGACTGGGCCTTTTTGAAAATAGGCTTGGCGTGCACAAGGCTCGGCCACGCTTGGAAAGGCCGGATTTTATGAACGCAACCTATTTAAAATCTGCCTGTAAGAGCGTTGCTATCTTTTAAAGGGTATGATCCGTCCAAGTAGTGCCTCCCCCAGTCACAGTAAATCCCCCAGGGCTCTGGAGAGATCCATTGCCTCAGGTACAAACTTAGATTGTAAGCCTTCTGAGGACAGGGAAATACCTCCAGTACCTGAATGTAATCCGCTTCGAAGCGCTGAAAAAAAAGTGCAAAAAGCGGAATATAAATCTAAATAAAGAAAATAAATAAAGAAATCTTCCTGTCCCATACATACTCCTTCCCTTGGGATTTGAGGGAGGGGCAGAGCATGAGGTCAACAATATAAATTTTTTTTTTTTTGCTTATGCCATCTCCAGGGGTGGCAAGGAAGGTGGGACAAGGGAGTCTCTCCAGAGCCCCAGGGACTTTACTGTGACCAGGGAGGCAGACATTTTTAGGTCTGATTGGCCCCTTTAAAAAATGGCAGCCCGGGATACGGGGCCCGCCATCGTGCAGTATTTCCAGGAGGCAGCTAAGCTGTGGTATTTTTTTCTTGGTAGTATTCTACCGCCAGGGAAAATACTGCAGAATTGACCGCTGTGGTGCTCGGTACTGCATCTTTGAGAATCCTGCAGTATTTTGCCCCTCTCTGGAGAAAATACTGTAGTTTAGTAAATGACCCCTTGAAGAAAGTATTTTTTCAGTTAATTTCTTGCACATTTTGGTTTCTATGTTCCCACACACAAGGGCCAAACACACTTTGCAAAAGCTAAGCATTGCTTTACTTGCTTTAATATTTTCCTTAATTTCTGTCTGCCTTTGAAATAGAATTTCTTAAACTGTGCATGCTTGTTGAAATATTGCTTCTAATATTGTATTCTTAATCACTGCCTGATTTTTGAAATTTAATTCCTTAATTTGTGTTTGCTTGTGGAAATATTGCTGCTAATTTAGTTTTCTTAATCACAGCTTGCTTTTTTAAATATAATTCCTTAATCTGAGTTTGCTTGTGGAAATATTGCTGCTAAAACTGTTGGCTGCTTTCCATTTTTTTTTAATCTTTTTTGGAGCGCTTTAGAAAACCTTTTGCTCTTCTCCCTGTTTACATAAGAATAAGAATATAGAATCTGCTGTAGGGGAACTGAGGTATTTTGTTTCATAAGTTTTCTTGCACTCTCTCTTGAAAAATAGCTTTTGGGGTAGCACGTAAGCAAGTTTGTTTTGGGTTTAAAATGCCTCGACCCTTAAAACCCTCCCCACCCTACCCCATATGTCCCACCTACCCCAACCCTGCTTTCTTTATATAGCCCTGGAGCACATGGAACAAGATTTACTTAAACTAAACCAAAATTGTAAACAAACGGGGAGATATTCAAACCTAACAGTTATCCATCTAAATGGCTTACCTGATTATATTCAGCCCTTATCGGGTTAAATTCTAGCCGGGTAACTGGTTACGGGGCTAGAATACAGCCAGATAAAAGAGGGGCGTTTTGAGGGCATTCTGGGGAGGGGATGAGTAATGCTGTCATTATCAAAACCAAAGATTCCCCCTCCCTCCCATCCCAAAGCTTAATACAAAGGCCCTCAGGGCATACTCACCTGCCCCACCCCCAAACTTTTGTTAAGATTTAGGATTGTCCATTAAAGAGGCTCAGGCTGCCTCCCTTCCTGCCCCCCCCCCTTCCCCACCCAGAAAAATCATAGGGGTGCCAACCACCCATACCTACAACCCTCCTCAATCCCCCCAGATACCTTTTAGATCCGAGCCAGGAATGAGGTACTCTCTGCCCCAATCCTGGCACCTCCAGCACTGCTCTGACAGAGATATCCGGTTAAGTAGCATGTTAACAGGCCACACAAGGATGGATAACCTCAAGCCTATCCAACTATATTCAAACATTGTCAGTTGTCTGCTATATGTAGCTGGATAACTTTAGACTGGTATATCCAGTGGAACGTTTCTCCCACTGATTATATGGGACAAGTTATCTGGTTAACTGTGGTTGGATAACTTGTTCACTAAACGTCCTACTGAATATGAACCCCCAAGATATTTAGAAACTCCATATCACAATACAAATCTTCTATTTTAAAACAAAACTACATAATGGCATTTATTCAAAGTAACTATGTTACTATGTAACAACTGCAGTGCCTGAGTCTTAAGGCAGACCAACTGGAAATTCAAGGCTTGTCCCATTTACCTTCAGCTGTCTGAAATAAAAAAGGAACTGACAATTGAAAGAGGAACTGCCTATAGGGCCAGATTTTCAAAGGGGTAAGCACGTAAGATACACGCGTAAGCCCCGGGGCACGCGTAAGTCCCAGGGCTTTCCTGGGGAGGGGTGTCGGGGGCGTGTTGGGGGCGTGTTGCGAAAGTCGCGTCATCGGGGGTATTCTGGAGAGGTGTGTCAGGAGTGTGTCATGACTGGTGCATCATCGGTGGCATTCTGGGGCGTGGCCGCGGCCTCCGGACCAGCCCCCGGACCGGACCATGGTGCGCCGGCGGCCGGCCCAGCATGTGCAAGTTACGCCTGACTCGAGCAGGCGTAACTTGTGCAACAAAGGTAGGGGGGGTTTAGATAGGGCTGGGGGGTGGGTTAGGTAGGGGAAGGTGCGGGGGGGGGGGGGGGGTGGAAGGAAAGCTCCCTCCGAGGCCGCTCCAAAATCGGAGCGGCCTCGGAGGGAACGGAGGCAGGCTGCATGGCTCAGCGAGCGCAGGCTGCCGATTTTGGGCAGCCTTGCGCGCGCCGACCCCAGATTTTAATGGATACACGCGGCTAAGCGCGTATCTATAAAATCCCAAGTACTCTTGTTTGCGCCTGGTACGCAAACAAAAGTAAGCGCGGGCGCAGATTTATAAAATCTACCCCATAATATTAAAAAATCTCCACAACTGTGCAGAATGGATTACAGTGGGCTCTGGAAGGGTAAGACCTTTGACACAGAGATATCCACTCTTCCAAATGATACCCTTACAAAATGCCTTTGCCACAAGATGCCCAGAAATGAAAACTGAAGTGGTAACTGAAAGGAAAGACACGCAATGCACACAGACACCTCAAAAATACTTTCAATCATAACAGAAAGTCCCTTCTGTAGAGAGAAAATGTCAGCAGAGACCTACAAAACACGCAAAATACAACCAAATATCCCTCAGAAACCTCCTTCTGCTAGGAGACTCTATCATTAGAGGCACTAACTTTGAGACTCATTTTTAGGGACACACAATAATTAAACGTGTTTCAGGATCCTCAGCTGGCAGAAATGCGAAACAGATTGTTAGTACCATTAAGTAAGAAAATAAGGGCTATAAAATCAATGATATCAGCCATTTGGTGACCAATGATTTCACTAGAAACAGCATCCAAGCAGTAGAGATAGAGAGAATTCCAAGCTCTGGGGAAGAAGCTTGGATACACTGTAAACACCATTACCTTTTCATAAGTAATTGTTATTGTCTGATGAAGGCACAGGCACAATAGGATACTTTATTAATAGCTTTAATTAAAGAAATATGTATCAAACATAATATGGGTTCCTGTCTTTCAATATGCAGGAGAAAACAAGACACCCAAGAGTGCTTTCTTTACCAGGCAAACAAGGCATGAGAACCAAAGCAGCTTCATAAGATTCAGCGCAGATCTTTAGAGACCCAGTCTTGAAAATTAGGGATTTGTTGTGCCAGAAGAGAACATTCTGCTAGAGATTAAACAGGCGAGCTATCAAGGGTGGGTGTCCCTTTGGGCCAATGAGACACTGGCTGGGAGTGTCCAGTCACCAAAACCTGGGGAATGGAAATAGTACTGCTTCCTCAACTTTCTACTGCTGGAATAGCTCTAGCTAGCCGTTCCCCCTACCAATGGTTCAAGACCCCACTGGTCCCTACATTAAGCCATATAGACAACTTAAATACAATACTCCAAACCTGCTATAAAAAAAAGGATTTGGATATATTGGAGGCTGGGGAGCATATATGGAATAATAAAAAACTATACAGTATAGATGGCCTACATCTGTCTGTGGCAGGAAAAAAGATCCTAAGTGAGAAACTCAAAACATATGTCATCAAGCATTTAAAGTAGAGATCGGGATGGCAAAAAAAAAAAAAGTCAATGGAATTGGAATGGCTTTCCAAAACATATGAATCCAGAAAATGAGTGGAGAAAAAAACAAAATGAGTCCATTATTAAGCATAAAACAACAAAAGGTGTCCAAGAATAGCAGGAAGCAAAAGGAGAAAAACTGGAAAGCGATATGCAGAAATGTTCATAGTCTCAGCTATAAAATTATGAACATGCAGGCAGACTTTGATATTGTTGCTATTATAGAGGTGTGGTTCAATGAGCCTCATGAATGCAATTCAGCCATCCCAGGCTATAATCTGATGAGGAAGGTTAGAGAGGACCGAAAAGGAGAGGCAATTTATTTATGTCAAGAACAATGAAATGCCAAGGGTATGGGGGGACAGGAGGAAGCGCTGTCGGCTGT